>NC_052146.1:312690844-312741651 GCF_902713615.1 Scyliorhinus canicula
ATATCTGGATTTCCAAAAAGCCTTTGACAAGTTGCCACACAAAAGGTTGCTGCATCAGATAAAGATGCATGGCATTAAGGGTAAAGTAGTAGCATGGATAGAGGATTGGTTAATTAATAGAAAGCAAAGAGTGGGGATTAATGGGTGTTTCTCTGGTTGGCAATCAGTAGCTAGTGGTGTCCCTCAGGGATCAGTGTTGGGCCCACAATTGTTCACAATTTATACAGATGATTTGGAGTTGGGGACCAAGGGCAATGTGTCCAAGTTTGCAGATGACACTAAGATGAGTGGTAAAGCAAAAAGTGCAGAGGATCCCGGAGGTCTGCAGAGGGATTTGGATAGGTTGAGTGAATGGGCTAGGGTCTGGCAGATGGAATACAATGTTGACTAATGTGAGGTTATCCATTTTGGTAGGAATAACAGCAAACGGGATTATTATTTAAATTATAAAATATTAAAGCATGCCGCTGTTCAGAGAGACCTGGGTGTGCTAGTGCATGAGTCACAAAAAGTTGATTCACAGGTGCAACAGGTGATTAAGAAGGCAAATGGAATTTTGTCCTTCATTGCTAGAGGGATGGAGTTTAAGACTAGGGAGGTTATGCTGCAATTGTATAAGGTGTTAGTGAGGCCACACTTGGAATATTGTGTTCAGTTTTGGTCTCCTTACCTGAGAAAGGACGTACTGGCGCTGGAGGGTGTGCAGAGGAGATTCACTAGGTTAATCCCAGAGCTGAAGGGGTTGGATTACGAGGAGAGGTTGAGTAGACTGGGACTGTACTCGTTGGAATTTAGAAGGGTGAGGGGGGATCTTATAGAAACATTTAAAATGATGAAGGGAATAGATAGGATAGATGCGGGCAGGTTGTTTCCACTGGCGGGTGAAAGGAGAACTAGGGGCATAGCCTCAAAATAAGGGGAATTAGATTTAGGACTGAGTTTAGGAGGAACTTCTTCACCCAAAGGGTTGTGAATCTATGGAATTCCTTGCCCAGTGAAGCAGTTGAGGCTCCTTCATTACATGTTTTTAAGGTAAAGATAGATAGTTTTTTGAAGAATAAAGGGATTAAGGGTTATGGTGTTCGGGCCGGAAAGTGGAGCTGAGTCCACAAAAGATCAGCCATGATCTCATTGAATGGCGGAGCAGGCTCGAGGGGCCAGATGGCCTACTCCTGCTCCTAGTTCTTATGTTCTTATCTCTGTATATCAATATACATGATCAATGTATGTAAAACTAGTACAGTCAATTCAACACTAGATGTCTCGCTATCAGGTGGTATAAGAAAGACTTTCCCGCTCTTTTGGAGAGAGTGTGTTTCAGGAGAGTGAACATAGAATAGCTCGAGGGAGAGAAGTTATATGTTATTTCATTTATACATTGTATAGTTAGCTTGTTATCTTTACTGTATCTTATTTCTTTTACTAGTTGAGTATTAAGTGCAAAGGGCTCAGAAATATTATTTATATTACTCAATAAATGAATTTGTCTTTACAAGAAGACTATTGTTCATTTCATCAACCCGGTTTGTTCAAAGACTAATATATTACAGAATGTAATATAACACAGAAGGTTCACAAGAATGATCCCTGGAATGAAGAGCTTGTCGTATGAGGAACGGTTGAGGACTCTGGGTCTGTACTTATTGGAGTTTAGAAGAATGAGAGGGGATCTTATTGAAACTTAGTGTATGTTAGTGAGTGTGAGTGAGTCTGTGTGTGTGTGTTAGCGCGTGTGTGTTAGCGAGTGTGTGTTAGCGAGTGTGTGTTAGTGAGTGTGTTAGTGAGAGTGAGTGTGTGTTAGTGAGAGTTAGTGAGTATGAGTGTGTGTGTGTGTTAGTGAGCGTGTGTGAGTGAGTGCGCGTGTGTGTGTTAGTGAGTGTGTGTTAGTGAGTGTGTGTTAGTGAGTGTGTGTGAGTGAGTTTTTTTACTGAGTGTGAGTGTGTTAGTGTGAGTGTGTGTCTGTGAGTGAGTGTAAGTGAGTGTATGTTAGTGAGTGAGTCTGAGTGAGTGTGTATTAGTGAATGAGTGTGAGTGAGTGTGAGTCTGTGAGTGAGTCTGTTGCTGTGAGTGAGTGTGAGTAAGTGTTAGTGAGTGTGTGTTCATGAGTGAATGTTAGTGAGTGAGTGTGTGCGAGTGAGTGAGTGTTAGTGAGTGTGTGAGTGAGAGTGAGTGCAAGTGAGTGTGTTAGTGAGCTTGAGTGTGTGTATGTATTAATTAGTGAGTGTGAGTGAATGCGAGTGAGTGTGTTAGTGAGTATGAGTGAGTGTATGTATGTGTGTGAGTGAGTGTGTATGTGTGTGTTAGTGAGAGTGATTGTGCATGTGTCAGTGAGTGTGTGTGAGTGAGTTTTTTTACTGAGTGTGAGTGTGTGTGTTAGTGTGAGTGTGTATCTGTGAGTGAGTGTAAGTGAGTGTATGTTAGTGAGTGAGTCTGAGTGAGTGTGTATTAGTGAATGAGTGTGAGTGAGTGTGAGTCTGTGAGTGAGTCTGTTGCTGTGAGTGAGTGTGAGTAAGTGTTAGTGAGTGTGTGTTCATGAGTGAATGTTAGTGAGTGAGTGTGTGCGAGTGAGTGAGTGTTAGTGAGTGTGTGAGTGAGAGTGAGTGCAAGTGAGTGTGTTAGTGAGCTTGAGTGTGTGTATGTATTAATTAGTGAGTGTGAGTGAATGCGAGTGAGTGTGTTAGTGAGTATGAGTGAGTGTATGTATGTGTGTGAGTGAGTGTGTATGTGTGTGTTAGTGAGAGTGATTGTGCATGTGTCAGTGAGTGTGTGTGAGTGAGTGTGTGTGTGTGTTAGTGAGGGTGTGTGTCAGTGAGTGTGTGTGAGTGCATGTGTATGAGTGCGTGTGTGTGTGTGTGTGTTAGTGAGTATGTGTGAGTGAGTGTGTGTGAGAGTGAGTGCAAGTGAGTGTGTTAGTGAGTGTGTGTGTCAGTGAGTGTGTGTGAGTGTGTGTGAGTGTGTGTGTGTGCATGTGTGTGAGTGTGTGTGTGTTAGCGAGTGTGTGTGAGTGTGTCTGTGTTGATTGTGACAGGGGTATCTGTGTCAGTAGAACATAAGAACTAGGAGCAGGAGTAGGCCATCTGGACAATTCTGGACAAGGTGAAAATAGATAAGTCCCCGGGGCCGGATGGGATTTATCCTAGGATTCTCTGGGAAGCCAGGGAAGAGATTGCTGAGCCTTTGGCTTTGATTTTTAGGTCATCATTGGCTACAGGAATAGTGCCAGAGGACTGGAGGATAGCAAATGTGGTCCCTTTGTTCAAGAAGGGGAGTAGAGATAACCCCGGTAACTATAGGCCGGTGAGCCTAACGTCTGTGGTGGGTAAAGTCTTGGAGAGGATTATAAAAGATACGATTTATAATCATCTAGATAGGAATAATATGATTAGGGACAGTCAGCATGGTTTTGTGAAGGGTAGGTCATGCCTCACAAACCTTATCGAGTTCTTTGAGAAGGTGACTGAACAGGTAGATGAGGGTAGAGCAGTTGATGTGGTGTATATGGATTTCAGTAAAGCGTTTGATAAGGTTCCCCACGGTCGGCTATTGCAGAAAATACGGAGACTGGGGATTGAGGGTGATTTAGAGATGTGGATCAGAAATTGGCTAGTTGAAAGAAGACAGAGAGTGGTAGTTGATGGGAAATGTTCAGAATGGAGTTCAGTTACGAGTGGCGTACCACAAGGATCTGTTCTGGGGCTGTTGCTGTTTGTCATTTTTATAAATGACCTAGAGGAGGGCGCAGAAGGATGGGTGAGTAAATTTGCAGACGACACTAAAGTCGGTGGAGTTGTAGACAGTGCGGAAGGATATTGCAGGTTACAGAGGGACATAGATAAGCTGCAGAGCTGGGCTGAGAGGTGGCAAATGGAGTTTAATGTGGAGAAGTGTGAGGTGATTCACTTTGGAAAGAATAACAGAAATGCGGAATATTTGGCTAATGGTAAAATTCTTGGTAGTGTGGATGAGCAGAGGGATCTCGGTGTCCATGTACATAGATCCCTGAAAGTTGCCACCCAGGTTGATAGGGTTGTGAAGAAGGCCTATGGTGTGTTGGCCTTTATTGGTAGAGGGATTGAGTTCCGGAGCCATGAGGTCATGTTGCAGTTGTACAAAACTCTAGTACGGCCGCATTTGGAGTATTGCGTACAGTTCTGGTAGCCTCATTATAGGAAGGACGTGGAAGCTTTGGAACGGGTGCAGAGGAGATTTACCAGGATGTTGCCTGGTATGGAGGGAAAATCTTATGAGGAAAGGCTGATGGACTTGAGGTTGTTTTCGTTAGAGAGAAGAAGGTTAAGAGGTGACTTAATAGAGGCATACAAAATGATCAGAGGGTTAGATAGGGTGGACAGCGAGAGCCTTCTCCCGCGGATGGAGGTGGCTAGCACGAGGGGACATAGCCTTAAATTGAGGGGTAATAGATATAGGACAGAGGT
The DNA here is from genome assembly GCF_902713615.1 of Scyliorhinus canicula. Lineage (NCBI taxonomy): Eukaryota > Metazoa > Chordata > Chondrichthyes > Carcharhiniformes > Scyliorhinidae > Scyliorhinus > Scyliorhinus canicula. The sequence continues at coordinate 312,695,281 of NC_052146.1, forward strand.
CAGAGGTGGGTTTTTTACGCAAAGAGTGGTGAGGCCGTGGAATGCCCTACCTGCAACAGTAGTGAACATGCCAACATTGAGGGCATTTAAAAATTTATTGGATAAGCATATGGATGATAAGGGCATAGTGTAGGTTAGATGGCCTTTAGATTTTTTCCATGTCGGTGCAACATCGAGGGCCGAAGGGCCTGTACTGCGCTGTATCGTTCTATGTTCTATGTTCTATGTTCTATCTGGCCCCTCGGGCCTGCTCCGCCATTCAATGAGATCATGGCTGATCTTTTGCGGACTCAGCTCCACTTTCTGGCCCGAACACCATAACCCTTAATCCCTTTATTCTTCAAAAAACTATCTATCTTTATCTTAAAAACATTTAATGAAGGAGCCTCAACTGCTTCACTGGGCAAGGAATTCCATAGATTCACAACCCTTTGGGTGAAGAAGTTCCTCCTAAACTCAGTCCTAAATCTACTTCCCCTTATTTTGAGGCTATGCCCCCAGTTCTGCTTTCACCCGCCAGTGGAAACAACCTGCCCGCATCTATCCTATCTATTCCCTTCATAATTTTATATGTTTCTATAAGATCCCCCCTCGTCCTTCTAAATTCCAACGAGTACAGTCCCAGTCTACTCAACCTCTCCTCATAATCCAACCCCTTCAGCTCTGGGATTAACCTAGTGAATCTCCTCTGCACACCCTCCAGTGCCAGTATGTCCTTTCTGAGGTAAGGAGACTACACTCTGGACCCTTTCCAAGGCCAGCACATCCTTCCTTAGATATGGGGTCCAAAACTGCTCACAATACTCCAAATGGGGTCTGACCAGAGCCTTATACAGCCTCAGAAGTACATCCCTGGTCTTGTATTCTAGCCCTCTCGACATGAATGCTAACATTGCATTTGCCTCCCTAACTGCTGACTGAACCTGCACATTAACCTGAAGTGAATCGTGAACAAGGACTCCCAAGTCCATTTGTGCTTCTGATTTCCTCAGCATCTCCCCATTTAGAAAATAGTCTATGCCTAAATTCCTTCTTCCAAATTGCCTAACCTCACACTGTTCTACATTGTATTCCATCTGCCACTTCATTGCCAACTCTCCTAGCCTGTCCAAATCCTTCTGCAGCCCCCTTGCTTCCTCAATACTACTTGTCCCTCTACAGATCTTTGTAACATCTGCAAATTTAGCAACAGTGCCTTCAGTTCCTTCCTCCAGATCATTAATGTATATTGTGAAAAGTTGTGGTCCCAGCACAGACCCCTGAGGCACACCACTAGTCACCGGCTGGCACCCTGAAAAAGACCCCTTTATCCCCACTCTCTGCCTTCTGCCAGTCAGCCAATCCTCTATCCATGCCAGGATCTTACCCTTAACACCATGGGCTCTTAACTTATTTAACAATCTCCTACGCGGCATCTTGGGCAGGATTCTCTGACCCTCCGCCAGGTCGGAGAATCGCCTGTGGGCGGCGTGAATCCCGCCCCCACTGGCCGCCGAATTCTCCGGCACCGGAGATTCGGCAGGGTGGGTAATCGCGGTGTGCCTGTCGGCGCCCCCCCCCCCCCCCCCCCGGCGATTCTCCGGCCCGCGATGGGCCGAAGTCCCGCCGCTGTCATGCCGGTCCCGTCGGCGTGAATCAAACCATCTACCTTACTGGCGGCGTGGGTGGGCTCCGGGATCCGGTTGGGGGGGGGGGGGGGGGGGGGCACGGGCGATCTGGCCTCGGGGGGGTGCCCCCACGGTGGTCTGGCCCGCGATCATCAGGGCGCACCGATCAGTGGGTGGGCCTGTGCCGCGGGGGCTCTCTTTCCTCTCCGCGTTGGCCATACCCTCCGTGATGGCCGACACGGAGCTGATCCCCCCCTGAGCATGCGCCGGGATGACGTCAACAGCTTCTGACGCTCCCGCGCATTTCCGGATTTCCGCCGGCCGGCGGAGTCCATTCGGCCCCGGCTGCCGTGGCGCCAAAGGCCTTTCACGACGGCCGGCAGGGCGCCAACCACTCCGGCACTGGCTTAGGCCCTAAAGGTGAGGGCTTGGCCCCGAAAGGTGCGGAGAAATCCACACCTTTCGGGGTGGCCCGACGCCGGAGAAGTTCACGCTACTCCGTCCCGCTGGGACCCCCGCCCCGCCGGGTAGGGCAGAATAAAAGGCCCCCTTGTCAAAGGCCTTCTGGAAATCTAAATAAATCACATCCACTGGTTCTCCTTTGTCTAACTTCCTTGTTACTTCCTCAAATAACAGATTCGTCAGACACAACCTCCCCTTTGACAAAGGGACTCACAGACACTCACCCACCTACCCACTCACTCACTGTCACTCACTCACTGTCACTCACTGTCACTCACTGTCACTCACTGTCACTCACTCACTGTCACTCACTGTCACTCACTCACTGTCACTCACTCACTGTCACTCACTGTCACTCACTCACTGTCACTCACTGTCACTCACTCACTGTCACTCACTGTCACTCACTCACTGTCACTCACTGTCACTCACTCACTGTCACTCACTGTCACTCACTCCACTGTCACTCACTGTCACTCACTCACTGTCACTCACTGTCACTCACTCACTGCTCACGTCCTCACTGTCACTCACTCACTGTCACTCCTGTCACTCACTGTCACTCACTGTCACTCACTGTCACTCACTGTCACTCACTCACTGTCACTCACTGTCACTCACTCACTCACTGTCACTCACTGTCACTCACTCATACCGACACTCACTCACTGTCACTCACTCACTGTCACTCACTCACTCACTGTCACTCACTCACTGTCACTTACTGTCACTCACTCACTGTCACTCACTGTCACTCACTCACTGTAACTCACTCACTCACTGTCACTCACTCACTCACTGTCACTCACTCACTCACTGTCACTCACTCACTCACTCACTCACTGTAACTCACTCACTGTCACTCACTGTAACTCACTCACTCACTGTCACTCACTCACTCACTGTCACTCACTCACTGTAACTCACTCACTCACTGTCACTCAATCACTGTCACTCACTCACTCACTCACTCACTGTCACTCACTCACTCACTGTCACTCACTCACTCACTCACTCACTGTAACTCACTCACTCACTCACACTGACACTCACTGTAACTCACTCACTCACTCACTCACTCACTCACTCACTCACACTGACACTCACTCACTGTCACTCACTCACTCACTGTCACTCACTCACTGTCACTCACTCACTGTCGCTCACTCACTGTCACTCACTGTCGCTCACTCACTGTCACTCACTGTAACTCACTCACTCACTCACTCACTGTCACTCACTCACTCACTCACTCACTCACTGTCACTCACTCACTGTAACTCACTCACTCACTCACTCACTCACACTGACACTCACTCACTGTAACTCACTGTCGCTCACTCACTGTCACTCACTCACTCACTGGCACTCACTGTCGCTCACACTGTCACTCACTGTCACTCACTGTAACTCACTCACTCACTGTCACTCACTCACTGTCACTCACTCACTCACTGTCACTCACTGTCACTCACTCACTGTAACTCACTCACTCACTCACTCACTCACTGTCACTCAATCACTGTAACTCACTCACTCACTCACACTGACACTCACTCACTGTAACTCACTCACTCACTCACACTGACACTCACTCACTCACTGTAACTCACTCACTCACTGTAACTCACTCACTCACTCACTCACTGTAACTCACTCACTGTCACTCACTCACTGCCACTCACTCACTGTCACTCACTGTAACTTACTCACTCACTGTCACTCACTCACCGTAACTCACTCCCTCACTGTCACTCACTCACTCACTGTAACTCACTCACTCACACTGACATTCACTCACTCACTGTCACTCACTCACTCACTGTAACTCACTCACTCACACTGTCACTCACTCACTGTCACTAACTCACTCACTGTAACTCACTCACTCACACTGTCACTCACTCACTCACTGTAACTCACTCACTCACACTGACACTCACTCACTCACTCACTGTAACTCACTCACTGTAACTCACTCACTCACACTGTCACTCACTCACTGTCACTAACTCACTCACTGTAACTCACTCACTCACACTGTCACTCACTCACTCACTGTAACTCACTCACTCACACTGTCACTCACTCACTGTCACTCACTCACTCACTGTAACTCACTCACTCACACTGTCACTCACTCACTGTCACTAACTCACTCACTGTAACTCACTCACTCACACTGCCACTCACTCACTCACTGTAACTCACTCACTCACACTGACACTCACTCACTCACTCACTGTAACTCACTCACTCACACTGTCACTCACTCACTGTCACTCACTCACTCACTGTAACTCACTCACTCACACTGTCACTCACTCACTCACTCACTCACTGTAACTCACTCACTCACACTGTCACTCACTCACTGTCACTAACTCACTGTAACTCACTCACTCACACTGTCACTCACTCACTCACTGTCACTCACTCACTGTCACTCACTCACTAACTCACTCACTCACTGTCACTCACTCACTCACTGTAACTCACTCACTCACACTGACACTCACTCACTGTCACTCACTCACTCACTGTCACTCACTCACTCACTGTCACTCACTCACTGTCACTCACTGTCACTCACTCACTGTCACTCACTGTCACTCACCCACTGTCACTCACTCACTCACTGTCACTCACTCACTCACTCACTGTCACTCACTCACTCAATGTCACTCACTCACTCACTGTAACTCACTCACTCACTGTAACTCACTCACTCACTCACACTGACACTCACTCACTCACTGTCACTCACTCACTGTCACTCACTCACTGTCACTCACTCACTGTCACTCACTGTCACTCACTGTCACTCACTGTCACTCACTCACTGTCACTCACTGTCACTCACTCACTGTCACTCACTGTCACTCACTCACTGTCACTCACTGTCACTCACTCACTGTCACTCACTGTCACTCACTGTCACTCACTGTCACTCACTCACTCACTGTCACTCACTGTCACTCACTCACACTGACACTCACTCACTGTCACTCACTCACTGTCACTCACTCACTGTCACTCACTCACTCACTGTCACTCACTCACTGTCACTTACTGTCACTCACTCACTGTCACTCACTGTCACTCACTCACTGTAACTCACTCACTCACTGTCACTCACTCACTCACTGTCACTCACTCACTCACTGTCACTCACTCACTCACTCACTCACTGTAACTCACTCACTGTCACTCACTGTAACTCACTCACTCACTGTCACTCACTCACTCACTGTCACTCACTCACTGTAACTCACTCACTCACTGTCACTCACTCACTGTCACTCACTCACTCACTCACTCACTGTCACTCACTCACTCACTGTCACTCACTCACTCACTCACTCACTGTAACTCACTCACTCACTCACACTGACACTCACTCACTGTAACTCACTCACTCACTCACTCACTCACACTGACACTCACTCACTGTCACTCACTCACTCACTGTCACTCACTCACTGTCACTCACTCACTGTCGCTCACTCACTGTCACTCACTGTCGCTCACTCACTGTCACTCACTGTAACTCACTCACTCACTCACTCACTCACTGTCACTCACTCACTGTAACTCACTCACTCACTCACTCACACTGACACTCACTCACTGTAACTAACTGTCGCTCACTCACTGTCACTCACTCACTCACTGGCACTCACTGTCGCTCACACTGTCACTCACTGTCACTCACTGTAACTCACTCACTCACTGTCACTCACTCACTGTCACTCACTCACTCACTGTCACTCACTGTCACTCACTCACTGTAACTCACTCACTCACTCACTCACTCACTGTCACTCACTCACTGTAACTCACTCACTCACTCACACTGACACTCACTCACTGTAACTCACTCACTCACTCACACTGACACTCACTCACTCACTGTAACTCACTCACTCACTGTAACTCACTCACTCACTCACTCACTGTAACTCACTCACTGTCACTCACTCACTGCCACTCACTCACTGTCACTCACTGTAACTCACTCACTCACTGTCACTCACTCACTGTCACTAACTCACTGTCACTCACTGTAACTCACTCACTGTAACTCACTCACTCACACTGCCACTCACTCACTCACTGTAACTCACTCCCTCACTGTCACTCACTCACTCACTGTAACTCACTCACTCACACTGACATTCACTCACTCACTGTCACTCACTCACTCACTGTAACTCACTCACTCACACTGTCACTCACTCACTGTCACTCACTCACTCACTGTAACTCACTCACTCACACTGTCACTCACTCACTCACTCACTGTAACTCACTCACTCACACTGTCACTCACTCACTGTCACTAACTCACTCACTGTAACTCACTCACTCACACTGCCACTCACTCACTCACTGTAACTCACTCACTCACACTGACACTCACTCACTCACTCACTGTAACTCACTACACTCAACACTGTCAACTCACTCACTGTCACTCACTCACTCACTGTAACTCACTCACTCACTCACTGTCACTCACTCACTCACTCACTGTAACTCACTCACTCACACTGACACTCACTCACTGTCACTCACTCACTCACTGTAACTCACTCACTCACACTGTCACTCACTCACTGTCACTAACTCACTCACTGTAACTCACTCACTCACACTGTCACTCACTCACTCACTGTCACTCACTCACTGTCACTCACTCACTAACTCACTCACTCACTGTCACTCACTCACTCACTGTAACTCACTCACTCACACTGACACTCACTCACTGTCACTCACTCACTCACTGTCACTCACTCACTCACTGTCACTCACTCACTCACTGTCACTCACTCACTGTCACTCACTGTCACTCACTCACTGTCACTCACTCACTCACTCACTCACTCACTGTCACTCACTCACTCTTCTGTCACTCACTCACTCACTGTCACTCACTCACTGTCACTCACTCACTGTCACTCACTCACTGTCACTCACTCACTCACACTGACACTCACTCACTCACTGTCACTCACTCACTGTCACTCACTCACTCACACTGACACTCACTCACTCACACTGACACTCACTCACTCACTGTCACTCACTCACTGTAACTCACTCACTGTCACTCACTCACTCACACTGACACTCACTGTCACTCACTCACTGTCACTCACTCACTCACTGTCACTCACTCACTCACTGTAACTCACTCACTGTAACTCACTCACTGTCACTCACTCACTCACTGTCACTCACTCACTCACTGTCACTCACTCACTGTCACTCACTCACTGTCACTCACTGTCACTCACTCACTGTCACTCACTCACTGTCACTCACTCACTCACTCACTCACTGTCACTCACTCACTGTAACTCACTCACTCACTGTCACTCACTCACTCACTGTCACTCACTCACTCACTGTAACTCACTCACTCACTCACACTGACACTCACTCACTGTAACTCACTCACTCACTGTAACTCACTCACTCACTGTAACTCACTCACTCACACTGACACTCACTCACTCACACTGACACTCACTCACTGTCACTCACTCACTGTCACTCACTCACTCACACTGACACTCACTCACTCACTGTCACTCACTCACTGTCACTCACTCACTCACTCACACTGACACTCACTCACTCCCTGTCACTCACTCACTGTAACTCACTCACTTTCACTCACTCACTCACACTGACACTCACTCACTCACTGTCACTCACTCACTGTCACTCACTCACTCACTGTCACTCACTCACTGTAACTCACTCACTGTAACTCTCTCACTCACTGTCACTCACTGTCACTCACTCACTGTAACTCACTCACTGTCACTCACTGTCACTCACTCACTCACTCACTCACTCACTGTCACTCACTCACTCACTGTCACTCACTCACTCACTCACTCACTCACTGTAACTCACTCACTCACTCACACTGACACTCACTCACTGTAACTCACTCACTCACTCACTCACACTGACACTCACTCACTGTCACTCACTCACTCACTGTCACTCACTCACTGTCGCTCACTCACTGTCACTCACTGTCGCTCACTCACTGTCACTCACTGTCACTCACTGTAACTCACTCACTCACTCACTCACTCACTCACTCACTCACTCACTGTCACTCACTCACTGTAACTCACTCACTCACTCACTCACTCACACTGACACTCACTCACTGTAACTCACTGTCGCTCACTCACTGTCACTCACTCACTCACTGGCACTCACTGTCGCTCACACTGTCACTCACTGTCACTCACTGTCACTCACTGTCACTCACTCACTCACTGTCACTCACTGTCACTCACTCACTGTAACTCACTCACTCACTCACACTGACACTCACTCACTCACTGTAACTCACTCACTCACTCACTCACTCACTGTAACTCACTCACTGTCACTCACTCACTGCCACTCACTCACTCACTCACTGTAACTCACTCACTCACTGTCACTCACTCACTGTAACTCACTCACTCACTGTCACTCACTCACTCACTGTAACTCACTCACTGTCACTCACTCACACTGACACTCACTCACTCACTGTAACTCACTCACTCACACTGTCACTCACTCACTGTAACTCACTCACTCACTGTCACTCACTCACTCACTGTAACTCACTCACTCACACTGACACTCACTCACTCACTGTCACTCACTCACTCACTGTAACTCACTCACTCACTGTCACTCACTCACTGTCACTCACTCACTGTCACTCACTCACTCACTGTAACTCACTCACTCACACTGACACTCACTCACTCACTGTAACTCACTCACTCACACTGTCACTCACTCACTCACTCACTGTAACTCACTCACTCACTCACTGTAACTCACTCACTCACTGTAACTCACTCACTGTAACTCACTCACTCACTGTCACTCACTGCCACTCACTCACTGTAACTCACTCACTGTCACTCACTCACACTGACACTCACTCACTCACTGTCACTCACTCACTGTCACTCACTGTCACTCACTCACTGTAACTCACTCACTCACTGTCACTCACTCACTGTAACTCACTCACTCACTGTAACTCACTCACTCACTGACACTCACTCACTCACTGTAACTCACTCACTCACACTGTCACTCACTCACTCACTCACTGTAACTCACTCACTCACACTGTCACTCACTCACTGTCACTCACTCACTCACTGTAACTCACTCACTCACACTGTCACTCACTCACTCACTCACTGTAACTCACTCACTCACACTGTCACTCACTCACTGTCACTCACTCACTCACTGTAACTCACTCACTCACACTGTCACTCACTCACTCACTCACTGTAACTCACTCACTCACACTGTCACTCACTCACTCACTCACTGTAACTCACTCACTCACACTGTCACTCACTCACTGTCACTCACTCACTCACTAACTCACTCACTCACTGTCACTCACTCACTCACTGTAACTCACTCACTCACACTGACACTCACTCACTGTCACTCACTCACTCACTGTCACTCACTCACTCACTGTAACTCACTCACTCACTGTCACTCACTGTCACTCACTCACTGTCACTCACTGTCACTCACTCACTGTCACTCACTCACTCACTGTCACTCACTCACTCACTCACTCACTGTCACTCACTCAGTCACTGTCACTCACTCACTCACTGTAACTCACTCACTCACTCACACTGACACTCACTCACTCACTGTCACTCACTCACTGTCACTCACTCACTGTCACTCACTCACTCACTCACTCACACTGTCACTCACTCACTGTAACTCACTCACTCACTGTCACTCACTCACTCACTCACTCACTCACTCACTGTCACTCACTGTCACTCACTCACTCACTCACTGTAACTCACTCACTCACACTGTCACTCACTCACTGTCACTCACTCACTCACTGTAACTCACTCACTCACACTGTCACTCACTCACTCACTCACTGTAACTCACTTACTCACACTGTCACTCACTCACTGTCACTCACTCACTCACTGTAACTCACTCACTCACACTGTCACTCACTCACTCACTCACTCACTGTAACTCACTCACTCACACTGTCACTCACTCACTCACTCACTGTAACTCACTCACTCACACTGTCACTCACTCACTGTCACTCACTCACTCACTAACTCACTCACTCACTGTCACTCACTCACTCACTGTAACTCACTCACTCACACTGACACTCACTCACTGTCACTCACTCACTCACTGTCACTCACTCACTCACTGTTACTCACTCACTCACTGTCACTCACTCACTGTCACTCTCTCACTGTCACTCACCATCTCACGGTCACTCACTCACTGATCACTCACTGCTCACTCACTCACTGTCCACTCACTCACTGTCCACTCACTCACTGTCCACTCACTCACACACTGTCCACTCACTCACTGTCACTCACTCACTGTCCACTCACTCACTGTCCACTCACTCACTGTCACTCACTCACTGTCCACTCACTCACTGTCCACTCACTCACTGTCCACTCACACACACACTGTCACTCACTCACTGTCCACTCACTCACTGTCCACTCACTCACTGCTCACTCACACACACACTGTCCACTCACTCACTGTCCACTCACTCAATTCACTCACTCACTGTCCACTCACTCCGTCACTGTCACTCACGGCCTGTCACCTCACCTCACTGCACTCACTCACTGCACTCACTCACTGCCACTCCCTCACTGTCACTCACTCACTGTCCACTCACTCACTGTCACTCACACTTTCACTCATCACTCACTCACTCACTCACTGTCACTCACTCACTGTCACTCACTCACTCACTCACTGTAACTCACTCACTCACACTGTCACTCACTCACTCACTCACTGTAACTCACTCACTCACACTGTCACTCACTCACTGTCACTCACTCACTCACTAACTCACTCACTCACTGTCACTCACTCACTCACTGTAACTCACTCACTCACACTGACACTCACTCACTGTCACTCACTCACTCACTGTCACTCACTCACTCACTGTCACTCACTCACTCACTGTCACTCACTCACTGTCACTCACTGTCACTCACTCACTGTCACTCTGTCACTCACTCACTGTCACTCACTCACTCACTCACTGTCACTCACTCACTCACTCACTCACTCACTGTCACTCACTCAGTCACTGTCACTCACTCACTCACTGTAACTCACTCACTCACTCACACTGACACTCACTCACTCACTGTCACTCACTCACTGTCACTCACTCACTGTCACTCACTCACTCACTCACACTGTCACTCACTCACTGAAACTCACTCACTCACTGTCACTCACTCACTCACTCACTCACTGTCACTCACTCAGTCACTGTCACTCACTCACTCACTGTAACTCACTCACTCACACTGACACTCACTCACTCACTGTCACTCACTCACTGTCACTCACTCACTCACACTGACACTCACTCACTCACATTGACACTCACTCACTCACTCACTGTCACTCACTCACTGTCACTCACTCACTGTAACTCACTCACTCACTGTCACTCACTCACTCACTGTAACTCGCTCACTGTAACTCACTCACTCACTGTCACTCACTCACTCACTGTCACTCACTCACTCACTGTAACTCACTCACTGTAACTCACTCGCTCACTGTCACTCACTCACTCACTGTCACTCACTCACTCACTGTAACTCACTCACTCACTCACTCACTGTAACTCACTCACTGTCACTCACTCACTCACTGTCACTCACTCACTCACTGTCACTCACTCACTGTCACTCACTGTCACTCACTCACTGTCACTCACTGTCACTCACTCACTGTCACTCACTCACTCACTCACTCACCTCACTCACTCACTGTCACTCACTCACTGTAACTCACTCACTCACTGTCACTCACTCACTCACTGTCACTCACTCACTCACTGTAACTCACTCACTCACTCACACTGACACTCACTCACTGTAACTCACTCACTCACTGTAACTCACTCACTCACACTGACACTCACTCACTCACACTGACACTCACTCACTCACTGTCACTCACTCACTGTCACTCACTCACTCACACTGACACGCACTCACTCACACTGACACTCACTCACTCACTGTCACTCAGTCACTGTCACTCACTCACTCACGCTGACACTCACTCACTCACTGTCACTCACTCACTGTCACTCACTCACTCACACTGACACTCACTCACTCCCTGTCACTCACTCACTGTAACTCACTCACTGTCACTCACTCATTCACACTGACACTCACTCACTCACTGTCACTCACTCACTGTCACTCACTCACTCACTGTCACTCACTCACTCACTGTAACTCACTCACTGTAACTCTCTCACTCACTGTCACTCACTCACTCACTGTCACTCACTCACTCACTGTAACTCACTCACTGTAACTCACTCACTCACTGTCACTCACTCACTCACTGTAACTCACTCACTGTAACTCACTCACTCACTGTCACTCACTCACTCACTGTCACTCACTCACTCACACTGACACTCACTCACACTGACACTCACTCACTCACTGTCACTCACTCACTCACTGTAACTCACTGTCACTCACTCACTGTCACTCACTGTCACTCACTCACTGTCACTCACTGTCACTCACTCACTGTCACTCACTCACTGTCACTCACTCACTGTCACTCACTCACTCACTGTCACTCACTCACTGTCACTCACTCACTGTCACTCACTGTCACTCATTCACTGTCACTCACTCACTCACTCACTCACTCACTCACTGTCACTCACTCACTCACTCACACTGACACTCACTCACTGTCACTCACTCACTCACTCACTGTAACTCACTCACTGTCACTCACTGTCACTCACTCACTGTCACTCACTGTCACTCACTCACTGTCACTCACTGTCACTCACTCACTGTCACTCACTCACTGTCACTCACTCACTGTCACTCACTCACTGTCACTCACTGTCACTCATTCACTGTCACTCACTCACTGTCACTCACTCACTCACTCACTCACTCACTGTCACTCACTCACTCACTCACTCACTCACACTGACACTCACTCACTGTCACTCACTCACTCACTCACTCACTGTAACTCACTCACTCACTGTCACTCACTCACTCACTCACGGGGTTGGTTTAGCACACTGGGCTACATAGCTGGCTTTGAAAGCAGTCCAAGGCAGGCCAGCAGCACGGTTCAATTTCTGTACCAGCCTCCCCGAACAGGCGCCGGAATGTGGCGACTAGGGGCTTTTCACGTAACTTCATTGAAGCCTACTCGTGACAATAAGTGATTTTCATTCATTTCATTTCACTCAGACACGCACTCACACACGCATTCACACACACTCTTGCACACACTCATGCACATGCGTAGGCATTCTCACATGCTCTGTCACACACACTCTTGCGCACCACACATACACACACACTCACACTCAGAAGTACCCGTGCACACTCACGCATTGCAAACAAACACATGCACCTTCACACGCACACAGATGCACTCACTCTCCCATACACTCTCACACACTTTCTCACACACACATTCACTGGCACACTCACACTCATACACACACACTCTCACATATTCTCACACACACTCATATTCTCACATACACTCTCACATATTCAAGGATTCACAAACTCACATGCACTCATGCACACTCATACACTCTTGCACATGTGCACTCACTCACACACTCACACACTCTTGCACACGCAAACCTGCAACCACACACACGCTCACTGGCACTCAGGTGCACACATACACACTCACACACACTCTCTTGCCCACACACTCTCACACATGCCCTTACACCCACACACGCTCAGACACACCTTCGCAGACACACACACTCTCACACACACGCACACACTCTCGCACACACGTTCACACACGCTCTCACACACACAGACACACACACTCTTGTACATACATTCACGCACATATACACTCACACACATTGAAACATTTTGCAGAGTGCACATTCTCTTGCTTCAGTGATTGGAATGTACTTAGTGCTTGGAATTAACTTACCTCTGTTTGGCGTGGTCAGTCTTTGTAAACATTGGGGTTTCACCAATTAGAGTCATTAATCCATGAAGGGAGATGAATGAATCAAAGCTGCAGCTGGAGTGGATGCTGTGACTCACAGCCCACCATTGAAGGGTATGAATGGTTTTCAGCTGATGGATCTGCGGGGTTGAAACTCAGGTCACAGCTGTTTTCCCTCGAGGAATGGACACGTGGGGCTTCCAGGTAAGTGTTACAGCTGTAGCTAGTTTTCACTGTGTCTGTCTGGACTGCTTTCTGGGGGGCAGAGGTCTGTGCGGTGGGTCCCTTTCGTCACGGGGTCCATGTGGGGGGGGGGGGTCTTGGGGGGTCTCTGTATTACATAGGTTCCTGGAGGGATCTCCCTATTACAGGGGTCTCTGGGGGCATTACCTTCATTAGAAGATCCCTGGGAGGGGCAGATTAGGTCACCCCCGTACTTGGGGAAAGAGGGGGTGACGCAGGCAATCCCGGTTTGGGGAGGGGGGCTGCTCTGGAGTGCGGGGATGGGGATATTGGGCTTATTTACAGTGGGGGGGGGGGAAATCGGGGCTGATCTGTGGTGTGGAGGTGTGGCCAGCTGTGGGATTTTGCTATTGATCCGCCTGCTCCAGCTGGCATTCCGATAGCGGGATTCACTCAGCAATCCCTTGTATCACGGCGTCAATGACCCGGGTCTGAATCCCAGCCCTGGGTCACTGTCCGTGTGGAGTTTGCACATTCTCCCCATGTCTGCGTGGGTCTCACCCCCACAACCCAAAGATGTGCAGGGTAGGTGGATTGGCCATGCTAAATCACCCCTTAATTAGAAAAAAATGAATTGAGTACTCTAAATTTATGAAAAATAAAGAAAAATAAAGAAGGCCCACTCTACAGGTGTGGTACAACAGAAATAGAAAAGTATTTTTAAAGCAAAATAACGTTTATTCTATGAACTCAAGTTAACCTTTTAAAAAATATACAGTGAAGATCTTAGCAACCATCAATTCAAATACAACCCCCAAAGAATACAACACTAAGTAATCCTTTAAGCTTTCCTTTTAACATCCATAAGACTTAAAACCACTTTTACCAGAAGCACATCCGGTTAAAGTCACTACTGTTATTAGTTTTAAATCACCAGGATTGATTATCAGTCTTTAGATTATAGAGAGAGATTCATACACCTTCTGGCTGTGACTGCAGCTATCCAGCTCTGAAAACTAAACTAAAACACACACTGCAGGAAACAGCCTAAAACGATAGTAAAAAGCTGACAGACAGCCTGGCTCCACCCACTCTCTGACATCACTGCAGTGGTAAACACCCATTTCTTAAAGGTACTCTCACTACAGATATTTATATACATACCCATTTATAAAACACCTATTTCTTAAATGTACTCCCACATGACACCTGTTTAAGACAGAGTCAGCCAAACGTTTACCACAATGAGGTTGGTGAGTCTCTTGGACCATCTTCCTCAAAAGGCAGTGAAAGCAGAGTCTTTGAATATTTTTAAGGCAGAGCGGGATAGATTCTTTGTAAACAAAGAGGTCAAAGTTTACCAGGGATATGTGGGGTGGGGGTGACAATCAGATGAGCTGTGATCTTATTGAATGGCGGTTAGTTTCGAGGGGCGAAATGGCCTCCTCCTCTCTCTTCATATCTTCAAATATTCACCTCTTACAATCATGGAGAGATAGGAACTTCAGAAAGCATCTCTTCAAATTAAATGTTGGTAATGTTTTATTTACCCTTAAAACATCTTACATGTTAAGATATTTTGTCAAAGTATTTAACTCTTTTTTTAAAAAAAATTTAGAGTTCCTAACTCTATATTTTTATTCCAGTGAAGGGACAATTTAGCATGGCCAATCCTCTTACCCGGCACACCTTTATTTTGGGTTGTGGGGGTGAGACCCATGCAGACACGGGGAGAATGTGCAATCTCCACACGGACCGTGGACCCAGGGCTGGAATCTAACATCTCAAAACTAACATTCAGAAACATACATAGAAAATAGAAGCAGGAGGAGGCCATTCGGCCCATCGAGCCTGCTCCCCCATTCATTATGATCATGGCTGATCATCAAGTTCAATACCCTGATCCCGCCTTCCCCCCATATCCCTCGATCCCTTTAGCCCCAAGAGCAAAATCTAATTCCTTCTTGAAATTTACACAATGTTTTGGCCTCAACGACTTTCTATCGGAGTGAATTCCACAGATTCACCCCTCTCTCTGGGTGAAGACATTTCTCCTCACCTCAGTCCTCAAAGGTTTACCCCTTATCCTCAAACTATGACCCCTAGTTCTGGATTCCCCCCCCCGCTCCCCACCATCGGGAACATTCTTTCTGAATCTACCCTGTCTAATCCTGTTAGAATTTTAGATGTTTCTATGAGATTCCCTCTCACTCTTCTAAACTCCAATCAATATCATCCTAACCCACTTAGTCTCTCCTCATAGGACAGTCCCACCATCCCAGGAATCAGTCTGGTAAACCTTCGCTGCTCTCCCTCCATAGCAAGAACATCCTTCCTCAGGTAAGGACACCAAACTGCACTAAAAGGGATCAGGAAAGGAAACTTGCAAGGAACATCAAAATCAATCAGAAATGTTATAGTTATAAAGATGGAAAGTGGGGGATGAAACAATAGATTAAGGCAGCAATAAAGGTCATGATGATCAGAGAGTGGCAGGATTGAGAATGATACACTGGCAAAGCGGGAGTGCAACAAAGATTCACTAAATTCACCCCTTGGGTGGAAGGATTTAATTTTTTCGGGACTTCCAGCAAGTTATTCCCCTTTTCGACTGTAAATATTGAAGCAAAATAACTGTTCAAGATGTCTGCCATTTCCCCGTGATCACTGACAATATTTTGGGGGCCCACATTGCTCTTCATCCCCACTTTCTATTTATATAACTATAATATTTCTTATTGGTTGTGATGTTCCTCGCAAGTTTCCTTTCCTGATCGCTTTTAAATCGCTCTTATAAACTGCTTTGTGACTCTGCTGCTCTCTGTACCTATCCCATTCACCCGGATCTCTTCTGTGTCTTGTATTTTTGTCAGCCCTTTCTTTTTAGTTTTATGTGGTTCCCAATCTCTTTCGTTGTCCATGGCTATTTTTTGTGAAGTGTAATTGTATTCATGTCAAGAGGGCTAGAATACAAGACCAGGGATGTACTTCTGAGGCTGTATAAGGCTCTGGTCAGACCCCATTTGGAGTATTGTGAGCAGTTTTGGGCCCCGTATCTAAGGAAGGATGTGCTGGCCTTGGAAAGAGTCCAGAGGAGGTTTTTTCATAGAATTTACAGTGCAGAAGGAGGCCATTCAGCCCATCAAGTCTGCACCGGCTCTTGGAAAGAGCACCCTACCCAAGGTCAACACCTCCACCCTATCCCAATAACCCAGTAACCCCACCAAACACTAAGGGCAATTTTGGACACTAAGGGCAATTTATCATGGCCAATCCACCTAACCTGCACATCTTTGGACTGTGGGAGGAAACCGGAGCACCCGGAGGAAACCCACGCAGACACGGAGAGTACGTGCAGACTCCGCACAGACAGTGACCCAGCGGGGAATCGAACCTGGGACCCTGGCGCTGTGAAGCCATTGTGCTATCCACAATGCTACCGTGCTGCCACCGGTTCACAAGAATGATCCCTGGAATGAAGAACTTGTTGTATGAGGAACGTTTGAGGACTCTGGGTCTGTACTCGTTGGAGTTCAGAAGGATGAGGGGGGGACCTTATTGAAACTTACAGGATACTGCGAGGCCTGGATAGAGTGGACGAGTAGAGGATGTTTCCACTTGGAGGAAAAACTAGAAGCAGAGGACACAATCTCAGACTAAAGGGACGATCCTTTAAAACAGAGATGAGGAGGAATTTCTTCAGCCAGAGGGTGGTGAATCTGTGGAACTCTTTGCCGCAGAAGGCTGTGGAGACCAATTCACTGAGTGTCTTTAAGACAGAGATAGATAGGTTCTTGATTAATAAGGGGATCAGGGGTTAGGGGAGAAGACAAGAGAATGGGGATGAAAAAATATCAGCCATGAATGAATGGTGGAGCAGTGTCGATGGGACGAGTGGCCTAATTCTGCTCCTATGTCTTATAGTCTTATTTAAAAATGGATTGTGACCTGAATGGGTGTTGTTTGAGTGGGAATAAAGATAGCAGTTCAGGGTTATTGTGTCACTGTATTGATTAGCATTGTTTAAGGGGTAATTGTAAATGACTTTCTGCTGTGTTGTTAAAGACATTTTAATATTGTGTGAGCGATAAAATTTGTTTTAATTGATCATATCCCTATTTTGTGTGAATCCCTCCTGGAGCGAGGAATTCTGTCCTCACAGATACAACATTAGAATAAAACATTGGGGTTTCTGTCCTGTATCCCAGATACTGTTGGGCCTGGTCCTGAATCGGAATAAAATTGGGGTTCTTTACCGGGATTTAACAGTATAATTACTTGTTTGGTTTGGGATTAATGAATTTAAATACAGTGAGTTTGTGTGAGGTTTCCCGCAGGTTGACCTGGGCATTGCCCCCAGGTTGCCCCCAGGTTGCCCTGGGCGTTGCCCCCAGGTTGCCCCGGGCGTTGCCGCCAGGTTGCCCCCAGGTTGCCCCCAGGGTGCCCTGGGTGTTGCCCCCAGGTTGCCCCAGGCGTTGCCCCCAGGTTTCCCCCAGGTTGACCCAGGCGTTGCCCCCAGGTTGTGCCCAGGTTTCCCCCAGGTTGACCCAGGCGTTGCCCCCAGGTTTCCACCAGGTTTCCCTGGGCGTTGTCCCCAGGTTGTCCCCAGGTTGCCACCAGGTTGCCCCGGGCGTTGCCGCCAGGTTGCCCCCAGGTTGCCCCCAGGGTGCCCTGGGTATTGCCCCCAGGTTGCCCTGGGCGTTGCCCCCAGGTTGCCCCGGGCGTTGCCCCCAGGTTGTCCCCAGGTTGCCCCCAGGTTGCCCCCAGGTTTCCCCCAGGTTGACCCAGGCGTTGCCCCCAGTTTGCCCCAGGGGTTGTCCTGAACGTGCCTGCAGGTTGTGCGGAAGGTTGCCCCCAGGTTGCCCTGGGTGTTTCCCCCAGGTTGCCCCCAGGTTGCCCTGGGCGTTGCCCCCAGGTTGTCCCCAGGTTGCCCCGGGCATTGCCCCCAGGTTGCCGCCAGGTTGCCCCCAGGTTGACCCGGGCGTTGCCCCCAGGTTGTCCCCAGGTTGCCCCGGGCATTGCCCCCAGGTTTCCCCCAGGTTGACCCAGGCGTTGCCCCCAGGTTGTCCCCAGGGGTTGTCCTGAACGTGCCTGCAGGTTGTGCGGAAGGTTACCCCCAGGTTGCCCTGGGCGTTGCCGCCAGGTTTCCCCCAGGTTGCCCTGGGCGTTGCCCCCAGGTTGTCCCCAGGTTGCCCCGGGCATTGAACATAAGAACATAAGAACATAAGAACTAGGAGCAGGAGTAGGCCATCTGGCCCCTCGAGCCTGCTCCGCCATTCAATGAGATCATGGCTGATCTTTTGTGGACTCAGCTCCACTTTCCGGCCCGAACACCATAACCCTTAATCCCTTTATTCTTCAAAAAACATTGCCGCCAGGTTGCCCCCAGGTTGTCCCCAGGTTGCCCCGGGCGTTGCCGCCAGTTTGCCCCCAGGGTGCCTTGGGCATTGCCCCCAGGTTGCCCCCAGGTTGCCCTGGGCGTTGCCCCCAGGTTGTCCCCAGGTTGCCCTGGGCGTTGCCCCCAGGTTGCCCTGGGCATTGCCCCCAGGTTGCCCTGGGCGTTGCCCCCAGGTTGTCCCCAGGTTGCCCCCAGGTTGCCCTGGGCGTTGCCCCCAGGTTGTCCCCAGGTTGCCCCCAGGTTGCCCTGGGCATTGCCCCCAGGTTGCCCCAGGCGTTGCCCCCAGGTTGCCCCCAGGTTGCCCCGGGCGTTGCCGCCAGGTTTCCCCCAGGTTGCCCCAGGGCTTGTCCTGAACGTGCCTGCAGGTTGTGCGGAAGGTTGCCCCCAGGTTGCCCTGGGCGTTGCCCCCAGGTTGCCCTGGGCATTGCCCCCAGGTTTCCCCCAGGTTGACCCAGGCGTTGCCCCCAGGTTTCCCCCAGGTTGACCCAGGCGTTGCCCCCAGGTTGCCCCAGGGGTTGTCCTGAACGTGCCTGCAGGTTGTGTGGAAGGTTGCCCCCAGGTTGCCCTGGACGTTACCCCCAGGTTGCCCCCAGGTTGCCCTGGGCATTGCCCCCAGGTTGCCCTGGGCGTTGCCCCCAGGTTGCCCCCATGTTGACCCGGGCGTTGCCGCCAGGTTGCCCCCAGGTTGCCCTGGGCGTTGCCCCCAGGTTGTCCCCAGGTTGCCCCCAGGGTGCCCTGGGCATTGCCCCAGGTTGCCCTGGGCGTTGCCCCCAGGTTGTCCCCAGGTTGCCCCGGGCGTTGCCGCCAGGTTGTCCCAGGTTGCCCCAAGGATGCCCTGGGCATTGCCCCCAGGTTGCCCCAGGTGTTGCCCCCAGGTTGCCCCCAGGTTGCCCCGGGCGTTGCCGCCAGGTTTCCCCCAGGTTGCCCTGGGCGTTGCACCCAGGTTGTCCCCAGGTTGCCCTAGGCGTTGCCCCCAGGTTGCCCCCAGGCTGCCCTGGGCATTGCCCCCGGGTTGCCCTGGGCGTTGCCCCCAGGTTGCCCCCAGGTTGCCCTGGGCGTTGCCCCCAGGTTGTCCCCAGGTTGCCCCGGGCGTTGCCCCCAGGTTGTCCCCAGGTTGCCCTGGGCGTTGCCCCCAGGTTGTCCCCAGGTTGCCTGGGCGTTGCCCCCAGGTTGCCTGGGCTTTGCCCCCAGGTTGCCCTGGGCGTTGCCCCCAGGTTGCCCCCAGGGTGCTCCGGGCGTTGCCCCCAGGTTGTCCCCAGGTTGCCCCGGGCGTTGCCCCCAGGTTGTCCCCAGGTTGCCCCGGGCGTTGCCCCCAGGTTGCCCCGGGCGTTGTCCCCAGGTTGTCCCCAGGTTGCCGTGGGCGTTGCCCCGGGCATTGCCCCAGGTTGCCCTGGGCATTGCCCACAGGTTGCCCCCAGGTTGCCCCGGGCGTTGCCCCCAGGTTGTCCTGGGCGTTGCCCCCAGGTTCCCTGTGCGTTGCTCGACGTTTCAACGCTCTCTCATTAGTATTTGCTTCCCCAGCTCACCTGTAATTCCAGCTGTTTAATTTGATGTTGTTGGTTTCTCAGCTCCTCTTGTATCTGGGTCACCACCTCCCTCACTCCCAGGAGCTGTCGTCTGCCATTCCCATTCACCTGCAGCCAGTCAGACGCCTGGTCCCAACTTCGAAACACGTCAGGACACCCTTGAGCCTTCAACTGATGAAGGCTGGCTGTGCGTCTGCACCTCCTGCTGGGCTGGGCCAGGTTATTGTGCGGCCCAGACAGTGGAAAGCCTGTTTGGATCAGACCATGCCCATTACTGCCATTTTGGGGCAGACCAGATGTTACCCAGACACAGGCGGTCCAAACTACGGCCCAAAGGGCAGTCTCTGCTATACCACTGCTGTACCTCATCGCTGTGTGTACAGGCTGGGAACTGGGCCGATTCATAGCGACAGAGTCACTGGGCGTCTATCTGCTCTCAGCCTCCTGGCAGACCAATACTGAGATTTGTTTAGTTTTGAGAATTCATTCTGTGGAGGTGGAGCTGCTTTTTTCAGTCATTCTCTCCTTAGCCCCAGCTCTCAGGCAATCTGATCAAGGACACGCTGCCTTTGTGCCTTACTGTCAAGTAAAGAACTGAAAGAGAAGCATCAGGAACACACAGAATATTCACATTCCGCAGGTCTGGAGGAAGCCAATCTTCCTCCTGGGAATATAATGGAACTGCAAACCCTCAGCTCGAATGTTTCTCTGCGTGTTCGACAAGCTCAAACCAGGTTCCTGAGCTTTCAATATGGCCAGCAGGAAACATGTTAATTCCCAACAGGAAATGAGGTCATTGCCAGCAGGAAACATGCTCATTCCCAACAGGAAATGAGGTAATTGCCAGCAGAAAACATGCTCATTACCAACAGGAAATGAGGTCATTGCCAGCAGGAAACATGGTCATTCCCAACAGGAAATGAGGTCATTGCCAGTAGAAAACATGCTCATTACCAACAGGAAATGAGATCATTGCCAGCAGGAAACATAATCATCCCTGTAATGTTCTTGTTGGATGGCCTGATTTATATTACAAGGACACTTGTCGGTAAAGCTTTAAACAATTTATTAACATTAGCTGTGGGTAAACTATATACAAAACAAGAAATGAATAATCGTATGATTATGTACAAGCATCCTCTCTCTGGCTTCCTTCTGTCAGTCTGAGGTCACCTGACTCTAACATTCACTTATACACTAATGAGACTCCTAGTGGTCAGTTGGTGAATTACAACACAACCATGATATCACCACATCCCCTTTCCTTTGAAGGAATAAATTAATAAATTATCAACTCCCAGTGGCGGCCATGCAGTGAGAGCGTTTATGTTGTAGCTCCCGCTTGTGGTGGAGTTTTGGAACCTCTTTCCCCAATGTATGGAGGATTTGAGTAGTAAATGGGAGGCTGGTGAAGAAGAGAAGAAGAATTCCCCACCAGTTTATGGAGTCGTGGACTGGGGGTGGTCTGCAAAGAAGAGGTTGTTCGACAAAGGAGGGAGTGGAGTCAGTGGCACAGGAAAACATGGCGGGGACTCAGGGACTGGGTTTGCCGCCCAGTGATCAACGGAGCAGCTGGTGAACTTCCTCCAGGAGAGTTTCGGCAAACAAAGACAGGAGTACCTGGACCCCATTAAGACGGGGCTTGACCAGGTGGAGCAAAGATTGGAAGCCCAGGGACAGGCGATCAATAAGGTGCAAGAGGCAGTGGCTGAGCACGAGGACCAGCTAACCCCGATGGCGGCGGAGGTGGGGCTGCTGAGGGGCCACCAGAAAAGGCTGCAGGAGAAGGTGGAGGATCTGGAGACCAGTTCACGCAGACAGAACCTGAGGATCGTTGTTCGCCCGAAGGGTATTGAGGGATCGGACGCAGGGGCAAACGTGGCATGTATGCTCGAGAAGTTGATGGGAGAAGGCGCGTTTACTCGGCCCTTGGAGGTGGACAGGGCACACAGAGCGCTTGCGAGGAAGCCGAGGGCGACGGTGGTGCGATTGCACCGGTTCCTGGACAAGGAGCAGATCTTGAGGTGGGCCAGGCAGATGAGGAGCTGCAAATGGGAAGACAGCGAGCTGTGCATTTACCAGGACCTGGGTGTAGAACTGGCTAAGAGAAGGGCAAGCTTCTGTAAAGTCGGCCTCATTAGAAAGGGGGTGAAATTCGGCATGCTGAACCCAGCTCGTTTGTGGGTCACCCATGAAGGTCCAGAACTGTATTTCGCATTGTTGGAGGAGCCAATAAACTTTGTGAAAGACCGGGGACTGGCAGGAGATGGAGGACATTGAACTTGGGGATGGGTAATTCTGTACTTGTGCTGCTAAATTTCTTTACTTTTTGAGTTTTGTACGTATTCAGCTTGTACCAAGTTTTGGGCCAATGGTCAGTGCTGTATGTGGGTTAACTTTGTTCTAATTGGGGGCTGGTGGGTGGAAATGTCTTCTTTATGTTTGTTGGGGATTGTAATTTGCGTAGGTATGTTGAGCGGAGGGGAGGGAGAACAGTGGGGGGGGGGTAGAATGCTTGGCGCCGGGGCGGGGGCTACCAGGCTAGCTGGACGGGATAGCTCACGGAAGTGCAGTGGGGGGCGAGCAGGTGACTTGTTTGTTATGGAGAGTTGGGAGAGTTGTTTCGTTGAGGGGCAGAGGGGGTGGGAGGGGGGAACAGTTCTGCTACCAGGGGAGGGACTGCTGCTTGGAAACAAATGGGTGGTCGATGACGGTGAACGCCCGAGGGTGGGCCTGAGGAGGCCCCGGACCCGAGCCGGAGGTTTGCCGAAGAAGGGTGATGGTTGATCGGCCGGCGGGGTGGGGGGGGTTTGGGGGTTCCCCCGACCAGGCTGGTCACATGCAACGTGAGAGGGCTGACTGGCCGGTGAAGAGGTTGAAGGCGGATGTGGCAATGTTGCAGCAGGCACACCTGAGGGCAGTGGGTCAGACTGGGCTGAGGGCGGTGGGTCAGACTGGGCTGAGGAAGGGGTGGGTCAGACTGGGCTGAGGAAGGGGTGGGTCAGACTGGGCTGAAGGCGGTGGGTCAGACTGGGCTGAGGGTGGTGGGTCAGACTGGGCTGAGGGCGGTGGGTCAGACTGGGCTGAGGAAGGGGTGGGTCAGACTGGGCTGAGGGCGGTGGGTCAGACTGGGCTGAGGGCGGTGGGTCAGACTGGGCTGAGGGTGGTGGGTCAGACTGGGCTGAGGAAGGGGTGGGTCAGACTGGGCTGAGGGCGGTGGGTCAGACTGGGCTGAGGGCGGTGGGTCAGACTGGGCTGAGGGAGGGGTGGGTCAGACTGAGCTGAGGAAGGGGTGGGTCAGGCTGGGCTGAGGGCGGTGGGTCAGACTGGGCTGAGGAAGGGGTGGGTCAGACTGGGCTGAGGAAGGGGTGGGTCAGACTGGGCTGAGGAAGGGGTGGGTCAGACTGGGCTGAGGGCGGTGGGTCAGACTGGGCTGAGGAAGGGGTGGGTCAGACTGGGCTGAGGAAGGGGTGGGTCAGACTGGGCTGAGGGCGGTGGGTCAGACTGGGCTGAGGGGGGTGGGTCAGACTGGGCTGAGGGCGGTGGGTCAGACTGGGCTGAGGGCGGTGGGTCAGACTGGGCTGAGGAAGGGGTGGGTCAGACTGGGCTGAGGAAGGGGTGGGTCAGACTGGGCTGAGGGCGGTGGGTCAGACTGGGCTGAGGAAGGGGTGGGTCAGACTGGGCTGAGGAAGGGGTGGGTCAGACTGGGCTGAGGGCGGTGGGTCAGACTGGGCTGAAGGCGGTGGGTCAGACTGGGCTGAGGGCGGTGGGTCAGACTGGGCTGAGGGCGGTGGGTCAGACTGGGCTGAGGAAGGGGTAGGTCAGGCTGGGCTGAGGAAGGGGTGGGTCAGACTGGGCTGAGGAAGGGGTGGGTCAGACTGGGCTGAAGGCGGTGGGTCAGACTGGGCTGAGGGCGGTGGGTCAGACTGGGCTGAGGGCGGTGGGTCAGACTGGGCTGAGGAAGGGGTAGGTCAGGCTGGGCTGAGGAAGGGGTGGGTCAGACTGGGCTGAGGAAGGGGTGGGTCAGACTGGGCTGAGGGCGGTGGGTCAGACTGGGCTGTGGGCGGTGGGTCAGACTGGGCTGAGGAAGGGGTGGGTCAGACTGGGCTGAGGGCGGTGGGTCAGACTGGGCTGAGGAAGGGGTGGGTCAGACTGGGCTGAGGGCGGTGGGTCAGACTGGGCTGAGGGCGGTGGGTCAGACTGGGCTGAGGAAGGGGTGGGTCAGACTGGGCTGAGGAAGGGGTGGGTCAGACTGGGCTGAGGAAGGGGTGGGTCAGACTGGGCTGAGGCGGTGGGTCAGACTGGGCTGAGGAAGGGTTGGGTCAGACTGGGCTGAGGAAGGGGTGGGTCAGACTGGGCTGAGGAAGGGGTGGGTCAGACTGGGCTGAGGAAGGGGTGGGTCAGACTGGGCTGAGGGTGGTGGGTCAGACTGGGCTGAGGAAGGGGTGGGTCAGACTGGGCTGAGGAAGGGGTGGGTCAGACTGGGCTGAGGGCGGTGGTCAGACTGGGGGAAGGGGGGGTCGACTGGCTGAGGGCGGTGGGTCAGACTGGGCTGAGGAAGGGGTGGGTCAGACTGGGCTGAGGAAGGGGTGGGTCAGACTGGGCTGAGGGTGGTGGGTCAGACTGGGCTGTGGGCGGTGGGTCAGACTGGGCTGAGGAAGGGGTGGGTCAGACTGGGCTGAGGAAGGGGTGGGTCAGACTGGGCTGAGGGTGGTGGGTCAGACTGGGCTGAGGAAGGGGTGGGTCAGACTGGGCTGAGGGCGGTGGGTCAGACTGGGCTGAGGGCGGTGGGTCAGACTGGGCTGAGGGCGGTGGGTCAGACTGGGCTGAGGAAGGGGTGGGTCAGACTGGGCTGAGGGCGGTGGGTCAGACTGGGCTGAGGGCGGTGGGTCAGATTGGGCTGAGGAAGGGGTGGGTCAGACTGGGCTGAGGAAGGGGTGGGTCAGACTGGGCTGAGGAAGGGGTGGGTCAGACTGGGCTGAGGGCGGTGGGTCAGACTGGGCTGAGGAAGGGGTGGGTCAGACTGGGCTGAGGAAGGGGTGGGTCAGACTGGGCTGAGGGCGGTGGGTCAGACTGGGCTGAGGGCGGTGGGTCAGACTGGGCTGAGGAAGGGGTGGGTCAGACTGGGCTGAGGGCGTTGGGTCAGACTGGGCTGAGGGCGGTGGGTCAGACTGGGCTGAGGAAGGGGTGGGGCAGACTGGGCTGAGGGCGGTGGGTCAGACTGGGCTGAGGGCGGTGGGTCAGACTGGGCTGAGGGCGGTGGATCAGACTGGGCTGAGGAAGGGGTGGGTCAGACTGGGCTGAGGAAGGGGTGGGTCAGACTGGGCTGAGGAAGGGGTGGGTCAGACTGGGCTGAGGAAGGGGTGGGTCAGACTGGGCTGAGGAAGGGGTGGTCAGACTGGGCTGAGGGCGGTGGGTCAGACTGGGCTGAGGAAGGGGTGGGGCAGACTGGGCTGAGGGCGGTGGGTCAGACTGGGCTGAGGGCGGTGGATCAGACTGGGCTGAGGAAGGGGTGGGTCAGACTGGGCTGAGGAAGGGGTGGGTCAGACTGGGCTGAGGAAGGGGTGGGTCAGACTGGGCTGAGGAAGGGGTGGGTCAGACTGGGCTGAGGAAGGGGTGGGTCAGACTGGGCTGAGGGCGGTGGGTCAGACTGGGCTGAGGAAGGGGTGGGTCAGACTGGGCCGAGGGCGGTGGGTCAGACTGGGCTGAGGAAGGGGTGGGTCAGACTGGGCTGAGGAAGGGGTGGGTCAGACTGGGCTGAGGGTGGTGGGTCAGACTGGGCTGAGGAAGGGGTGGGTCAGACTGGGCTGAGGGCGGTGGGTCAGACTGGGCTGAGGGCGGTGGGTCAGACTGGGCTGAGGGCGGTGGATCAGACTGGGCTGAGGAAGGGGTGGGTCAGACTGGGCTGAGGAAGGGGTGGGTCAGACTGGGCTGAGGGCGGTGGGTCAGACTGGGCTGAGGAAGGGTTGGTTGGGCAGGTATTTCATTCGGGGTTAGATGCTAAAACTCGGAGGGTTGTGATTGTGATAAATAAGCGGGTTGAATTTGAGGGAGGGAGCATAGAGACGGATTTGGGTGGTTGGTATGTTATGGTAAGTGGGAAGTTGAAATGAAATGAAAATCGCTTATTGTCACGAATAGGCTTCAAATTAAGTTACTGTGAAAAGCCCCTAGTCGCCACATTCCGGCACCTGTCCGGGGAGGCTGGTACGGGAATTGAACCATGCTGCTGGCCTGCTTGGTCTGCTTTAAAAGTCAGCGATTTAGCCAAGTGAGCTAAATCAGCCCCTAATCTAGAGGTATCAAATCTAGAGAATTAGAATTAGAACAGTACAGCACAGAACAGGCCCTTCGGCCCTCGATGTTGTGCCGAGCCATGATCACCCTACTCAAACCCACGTATCCACCCTATACCCGTAACCCAACAACCCCCCCTTAACCTTACTTTTTAACGACACTAAGGGCAATTTAGCATGGCCAATCCACCTAACCCGCACATCTTTGGACTGTGGGAGGAAACCGGAGCACCCGGAGGAAACCCACGCACACACGGGGAGGACGTACAGACTCCACACAGACAGTGACCCAGCCGGGAATCGAACCTGGGACCCTGGAGCTGTGAAGCATTTATGCTAACCACCATGCTACCGTGCTGCCCTCTATCAAATCTAGAGCTATCAAATCTAGAGCTATCAAAGGCATGGAGGAGAGTTTCAGCAGCAAATGAGCTGAGGTGATGCAGAGACGTTTGACGTTACGGAGGTGGACTTAGTGATGGCACAGAGATGTGGTTGGAAGACCATCGTTGGCCTAGATATGGTACCAAGGTTGCAAACAGTCTTGTTCGTCCTCAGAGGGAGAGGGGTGGATTTGGTGACTAGGGCAGCACGGTACCACAAGTGGATAGCATTGTGGCTTCACAGCTCCAGGGTCCCAGGTTCGATTCCCGGCTGGGTCACTGTCTGTGCGGAGTCTGCACGTTCTCCCCGTCTCTGCGTGGGTTTCCTCCGGGTGCTCCGGTTTCCTCCCACAGTCCAAAGACGTGCAGGTTAGGTGGATTGGCCGTGATAAATTGCCCTTAGTGTCCAAAAAGGTGATGAGGGGTTATTGGGTTACGGGGATAGGGTGGAAGTGAGGGCTCAAGGGGTCGGTGCAGACTTGATGGGCCGAATGGCCTCCTTCTGCACTGTATGTTCTATGTTCCAACCTGACTCTATCCCCTCTGTTTGGTTGTTGGATCAAGAATGTGTTCCACAACGCTCCGCACTCTAAACCCTTCTCTCTTCCACCTTTCTGTAGACCCCTTCAGTCACTCCCACCTGCTATTTCCACGTTAGACACACCGGTTGCTGATCACTGCTGCTGTACACGGAACCCCTCTGTGCCCCTGGGACCAAACTTTATTAAACTGGCTGCCCTAAAATTCGGCTGGTTAAGCAAAGCCTCAACCTCCCATGGTTGTGATTTAAGATGGAGACTGGTCGAAGAAAGTGTCTGCCCACTCCAAGCATCGACCCCACATGCTGTGAGATACTCGGACACTGAATTCTGCACTTTAATTTACATTTTACTGGTTTGCTCTCCAAAATCTATTGGAAAAAAAAAGAGATGTGGGAGTCACACATGGTGACAATGATAAAGGGTAAATTGGGATTAAAAGAGAAAGACTAAGAAATACAGATGTGAACCAAAGATAATAACACAATACTATGCTTGATTCCTGAGGAATACACGGAAATACACGGAAGACAAACAACATACGGAATGAATCCAGGCCCCCTATTCCTCACAATGACCATCGCTGGACTTACTGAACTCCGAGCGCAACACAACACGGATTTAGACCCTGCTGGACAGATATGGTATTACACCACCAGGTGCCGGGGAATGTGAGGATGGGACATTATGGGTAAAACCCAACAGAACCATCCTATTTGGCTGCAATAATCAAAGGGTAATGTACAAAAGGCCCAACGGGAACATATCTGTTTGCTACATCAGCAGAACTGGAAAAGGGGATTGGTGGGAATTTGTGAATGAAGGGTGTCCCGAAATTGGATGTTTGAGGAGAAGCTGAGGGAACATTAGGAATCGGACAGAACTCCCCCAGGACACCCACTAAAAGTAACCTGGTATTGTACAGAATTAGAGTAGGATATAAGCCAGCCCCAAATACACTCCGCACAGATCGGGCAGTCCCTGGTGACCGCTTTTACCTCCTCATTGGAGAAAGGCAGGTTTCGGGCCCTGATGTAGTGGGCGAGCCGGGTGACCCCCGGGGGGCAGAGGTCATTGTGGATTACTTTTAATCGGTCGATCTGCACGCTGGCGCATGTCCCGCGGGATAGGGTATCCGAGGGCTCGTTGAGCTTCCCGGGTCAATATTTGATATCGTAATTGTAGGTGGAGAGTTCGATCCTCCACCTCAGAATTTTGTCATTTTTTATTTTGCCCCTTTGCGAGTTGTCGAACATGAAGGCGACCGACCGTTGGTCGGTAATGAGGGTGAACCTCCTACCTGCGAGGTAGTGCCTCCAGTGACGGACAGCCTTCACAATGGCTTGTGCTTCCTTCTCGACTGAGGAGTGTCGGAGTTCTGAAGCGGAGAGGGTACGGGAGAAAAATGCAACGGGCCTCCCTGCCTGATTTAAAGTGGCTGCAAGAGCTACCTCTGAGGTGTCGTTCTCTACCTGAAATGGGGTGGATTCATCCACCGCCCGCATGGCCGCTGTAGTAATCCACAGGAGGCAGGAGTTCCGTCACCACACCAATATTTATTTACAATAACGATAGAACATAGAACAGCACAGAACAGGCCCTTTGGCCCTCGATGTTGTGCCGAACAATGATCACCCTACTCAAACCCACGTATCCACCCTATACCCGTAACCCAACAACCCTCCCACCAACCTTTACTTTTTAGGACACTACGGGCAATTTAGCATAGCCAATCCACCTAACCCGCACATCTTTGGACTGTGGGAGGAAACCGGAGCACCCGGAGGAAACCCACGCACACACGGGGAGGACGTGCAGATTCCGCACAGACAGTGACCCAGCCGGGAATCGAACCTGGGACCCTGGAGCTGTGAAGCATTTATGCTAACCACCATGCTACCGTGTTGCCGTGTAACAATATTACAGGAGCAGCTACAAACAGTGCTGCTAGCAGTCCAGTCAACTTAAGACTGGCTCACAAAGCCTACACAGGTGATTATATGGGACCCCTCAATGAGCTATCATTGAGGGAGCTCATACTCCAATAGGCCAACCAATAAAGCCAATTGGAGTTCATTACACCCCTCCCCCCCAAGGTCTGAGGAATTCCTCTGGCATTCCTCCAGCTGGCATTCCTCTGAGCTTCTTCCTGCTCCTCATGTCTGGGTCTGTCACCTGTGTCGTTTATAGAAATGACAAACAGCAGCGGCCCCAAAACAGATCCTTGTGGTACACCACTAGTAACAAGACACAAGTCAGAGTATTTCCCATCAACCACCACCCTGTGTCTTCTATCAACTAGCCAATTTCTGATCCAAACTGCTAAATCACCCTGAATCCCATGCCTCTGTATTTTCTGCAATAGCCTACCGTGGGGAACCTTATCAAACGCTTTACTGAAATCCATATACACCACATCAACTGCTTTACCCTCATCCACCTGTTTGGTCACCTTCTCGAAGAACTCAATGAAGTTTGTGAGGCACGACCTACCATTCACAAAACCATGTTGCCTATCTCTAATCAAATTATTCCTTTCCAGATGATTATACATCCTATATCTTATAAACCTTTCCAAGACTTTTCCCGCAACAGAAGAAAGGCTCACTGGTCTATATTTACCGGGGTTATCTCTACCCCCCTTCTTGTACAAGGGGACAACATTTGCTATCCTCCAGTCCTCTGGCACTATTCCTGTAGACAAAGATGACTGAAAGATCAAAGCCAAAGATAGATAGATAGCTAGATAGAGAAATACAGCACAGAACAGGCCCTTCGGCCCACGATGTTGCGCCGAACTTTTGTCCTAGGTTAATCATAGAATTTTGGACAATGTTTCATGGCCAATCCACCCAACCTGCACATCTTTGGCCTGTGGGAGGAAACCGGAGTACCCGGAGGAAACCCACACAGTCACGGGGAGGATGTGCAGACTCCACACAGACAATGACCCAAGTCGAAATCGAACTTGGGACCCTGGAGCTGTGAAGCAATTGTGCTATCCACAATGCTACCGTGCTGCCTTTAAGAAGTTAACCTACACTCCATTATTCTACCCTAATCCATGTACCTATCCAATAGCCGCTTGAAGGTCCCTAACGTTTCCGACTTAACTACTTCCACAGGCAGTGCATTCCATGCCCCCACTACTCTCTGGGTAAAGAACCTACCTCTGACATCCCCTCTATATCTTCCACCATTTATCTTAAATTTATGTCCCCTTGTAATGGTGTGTTCCACCCGGGGGAAAGGTCTCTGACTGTCTACTCTATCTGTTCCCCTAATCATCTTATAAACCTCTGTCAAGTCGCCCCTCATCCTTCTCCGTTCTAATGAGAAAAGGCCTAGCACCCTCAACCTTTCCTCATATGACCTACTCTCCATTCCAGGCAACATCCTGGTAAATCTCCTTTGCACCTTTTCCAAAGCTTCCACATCCTTCCTAAAATGAGGCGACCAGAACTGCACACAGTACTCCAAATGTGGCCTGACCAAGGTTTTGTACATCTGCATCATCACCTCACGGCTCTTAAATTCAATCCCTCTGCTAATGAACGCTAGCACACCATAGGCCTTCTTCACAGCTCTATCCACTTGAGTGGCAACTTTCAAAGATCTATGAACATAGACCCCAAGATCTCTCTGCTCCTCCACATTGCCAAGAACCCTACCGTTAACCCTGTATTCCGCATTCCTATTTGTCCTTCCAAAATGGACAACCTCACACTTGTCAGGGTTAAACTCCATCTGCCACTTCTCAGCCCAGCTCTGCATTCTATCTATGTCTCTTTGAAGCCGACAACAGCCCTCCTCACTATCCACAACTCCACCAATCTTCGTATCATCTGCAAATTTACTGACCCACCCTTCAACTCCCTCATCCAAGTCGTTAATGAAAATCACAAACAGCAGAGGACCCAGAACTGATCCCTGCGGTACGCCACTGATAACTGGGCTCCAGGCTGAATATTTGCCGTCCACTACCACTCTCTGTCTTCTATCGGTTAGCCAGTTTGTTATCCAACTGGCCAAATTTCCCACTATCCCATGCCTCCTTACTTTCTGCACAAGCCTACAATGGGGAACCTTATCAAATGCCTTACTAAAATCCATGTACACTACATCCACTGCTTTACCTTCATCCACATGCTTGGTCACCTCCTCAAAGAAGTCAATAAGACTTGTAAGGCAAGACCTACCCCTCACAAATCCGTGCTGACTATCCCTAATCAAGCAGTGCCTTTCCAGATGCTCAGAAATCCTATCCCTCAGTACCCTTTCCATTACTTTGCCTACCACCGAAGTAAGACTAACTGGCCTGTAATTCCCAGGGTTATCCCTATTCCCTTTTTTGAACAGGGGCACGGCATTCGCCACTCTCCAATCCTCTGGTACCACCCCTGTTGACAGCGAGGACGAAAAGATCATTGCCAACGGCTCTGCAATTTCATTTCTTGCTTCCCATAGAATCCTTGGATATATCCCGTCAGGCCCGGGGGACTTGTCTATCCTCAAGTTTTTCAAAACGCGCAACACATCTTCCTCCCTGACAAGTATCTCCTCGAGCTTATCAGACTGTTTCACACTGTCCTCTCCATCAATATGGCCCCTCTCATTTGTAAATACTGAAGAAAAATACTTGTTCAAGACCTCTCCTATCTCTTCAGACTCAATACACAATCTCCCGCTACTGTCCTTGATCGGACCTACCCTCGCTCTAGTCATTCTCATATTTCTCACTTCTGTGTAAAAGGCCTTGGGGTTTTCCTTGATCCTACCTGCCAAAGATTTTTCATGCCTCTCTTAGCTCTCCTAATCCCTTTCTTCAGTTCCCTCCTGGCTATCTTGTATCCCTCCAGCGCCCTGTCTGAACCTTGTTTCTTCAGCCTTATATAAGTCTCCTTCCTCTTAACAAGACATTCAACCTCTCTTGTCAACCATGGTTCCCTCACTCGACCATCTCTTCCCTGCCTGATAGGGACATCCATATCAAAGACACGCGGTACCTGTTCCTTGAACAAGTTCCACATTTCACTTGTGTCCTTCCCTGACAGCCTATGTTCCCAACTTCTGCACTTCAATTCTTGTCTGACAGCATTGTATTTACCCTTCCCCCAATTATAAACCTTGCCCTGTTGCACGCACCTATCCCTCTCCATAACTAAAGTGAAAGTCACAGAATTGTGGTCACGACCTCCAAAATGCTCCCCCACTAACAAATCTATCACCTGCCCTGGTTTATTACCAAGTACCAAATCCAATATGGCCTCCCCTCTGGTTGGACAATCTATATACTGTGTTAGAAAAGCTTCCTGGACACACTGCACAAACACTACCCCATCCACACTATTTGATCTAAAGAGTTTCCTCTCAATGTTTGGGAAGTTGAAGTCACCCATGAGTACTACCCTGTGACTTCTGCACCTTTCCAAAATCTGTTTCCCAATCTGTTCCTCCACATCTCTGCTGCTATTGGGGGGCCTATAGAAAACTCCCAACAAGGTGACTGCTCCTTTCCTATTTCTGACTTCAACCCATACTACCTCAGTAGGCAGATCCCCCTTGAACTGCCTTTCTGCAGCTGTTATACTATCTCTAATTAACAATGCCACCCTCCACCTCTTTTACCATCCTCCCTAATCTTGTTGAAACATCTATAACTAGGGACCTCCAACAACCATTTCTGCCCCTCTTCTATCCAAGTTTCCGTGATGGCCACCACATCGTAGTCCCAAGTACCGATCCATGCCTTAAGTTCACCCACCTTATTCCTGATGCTTCTTGCATTAAAGTATACACACTTCAACCCATCTCCTTGCCTGCAAGTACTCTCCTTTGTCATTGTTACCTTCCCCACTGCATCACTACGTGCTTTGGCGTCCTGACTATCGTCTACCTTAGTTGCTGGACTACAGATCCGGTTCCCATTCCCCTGCCAAATTAGTTTAAACCCTCCCGAAGAGTACTAGAAAACCTCCCCCCCAGGATATTGGTGCCCCTCTGGTTCAGATGCAACCCGTCCTGCTTGTACAGGTCCCACCTTCCCCAGAATGCGCTCCAATTGTCCAAATACCTGAAGCCCTCCCTCCTACACCATTCCTGCAGCCACGTGTTCAACTATACTCTCTCCCTATTCCTAGTCTCGCTATCACGTGGCACCGGCAACAAACCAGAGATGACAACTCTGTCTGTCCTGGCCTTTAACTTCCAGCCTAACTCCCTAAACTTGTTTATTACCTCCACACCCTTTTTCCTACCTACGTCGTTGGTACCAATGTGAACCACGACTTCTGGCTGCTCACTCTCCCCCTTCAGGATCCTGAAGACACGATCCGAGACATCCCTGGCCCTGGCACCCGGGAGGCAACATACCTTTCGGGAGTCTCGCCCGCGACCACAGAATCTCCTATCTATTCCCCTAACCATTGAATCTCCTATTACTATTGCTTTTCTATGCTCCCCCCTTCCCTTCTGAGCCCCAGAGCCAGACTCAGTGCCAGGGGCCTGGCCGCTGGGGCCTTTCCCCGGTAGGTCACCCCCTCCCAACAGCATCCAAAACGGTATACTTGTTTTGAAGGGGAACGGCCACGAGGGATCCCTGCACTGTCTGCCTGTTAGTTTTCTTTCCCCTGACTGTAACCCAGCTACTCTTGTCCAGTACCTTTGGTGTGGCTACCTCCCTGTAACTCCTCTCGATAACCCCCTCTGCCTCCCGGATGATCCGAAGTTCATCCAGCTCCAGCTCCAGTTCCTTAACTCTGAGGAGCTGGAGTTGGGTGCACTTCCCGCAGGTATAGTCAGCGGAGACACCAGTGGTATCCCACACCACCCACATCCTACAGGAGGAGCATGCAACTGCCCTAGCCTCCATCCCCTCTTACTTTACAGAATTAGCTGCCCCGTGGACCAACTGGACCTCCGCCCTCCGACTCTGCTTCCAGTCAGCTGTACTCTAAACTCCTGGCTCCCTTCACGCTCTTTGATAAATATAGGAAATGAAATGTAAGGAGCACCTTACTCCCTCCTCACCTAACTCCCTCAGTCACCAAACTCTCACTGTAGCACTCAAATGCAACAAGCTCAGCACTCCCTCAGTCACCAAACTCTCACTGTAGCACTCAAATGCCACAAGCTCAGCACTCCCTCAGTCACCAAACTCTCACTGTAGCACTCAAATGCCACAAGCTCAGCACTCAGTGCAAACAAAGTCTGCCCTGTAACTAGCTCCTATTTATACTGTGACTCTAGCCTCTGAAAACTGGCCTAATGCAATTAACTAATTAACAAGCTCCAGCTGCAAGTAAGTCCAAGTAGAACCTTGTTTAAAGCTGATTCAAAATTCACCTTCTTGTAGACCAAACAGCAACTTTTAAGTTAATTAACTAAGTAAAAGAAATACTAGACTTTAAATAAAAATGAACCCTTATACTCTCTTAGTCACCAAACTCTCACTGCAGCACTCAAATGCCACAAGCTCAGCACCCCAGTGCAAACTAAAGGCTCAGCAATCTCCTCCCTAGCTTCCCAGAGAATCCTAGGATAAATCCCATCCGGCCCAGGGGACTTATCTATTTTCACACTTTCCAGAATCGCTAACACCTCCTCCTTATGAACCTCAAACCCTTCGAGTCTAGTAGCCTGTATCTCAGTATTCTCCTCGACAACTTGGATTGGATTGGATTTGTTTGGATTGGATTTGTTTATTGTCACGTGTACTGAGGTACAGTGAAAAGTATTTTTCTGCAAGCAGCTCAACAGATCATTAGAAAAGGGAATTAAACAAAATTCAAGAAAATACATGAGAATACATAATAGGGCAACACAATATATACAATGTAACTACATAAGCATTGGCATCGGATGAAGCATACAGGGTGTAGTGTTAATGAGGTCAGTCCATAGAGGGTCATTTCGGAGTCTGGTGACAGCGGGGAAGAAGCTGTTTTTGAGTCTGTTCGTGCGTGTTCTCAAACTTCTGAATCTCCTGCCCGATGGAAGAAGTTGGAAAAGTGAGTAAGCCGGGTGGGAGGGATCCTTGATTATGCTGCCTGCTTTCCCCCGGCAGCGGGAGGTGTAGATGGAGTCAATGGATGGGAGGCAGGTTTGTGTGATGGATTGGGCGGTATTCACGACTCTCTGAAGTTCCTTGCGGTCCTGGGCCGAGCAGTTGCCATACCAGGCTGTGATGCAGCCCAATAGGATGCTTTCTATGGTGCATCTGTAAAAGTTGGTAAGAGTTAATGTGGACATGCCGAATTTCCTTAGTTTCCTGAGGAAGTATAGGCGCTGTTGTGCTTTCTTGGTGATAACGTCGACGTGAGTGGACCAGGATAGATTTTTGGTGATGTGCACCCCTAGGAATTTGAAACTGCTAACCATCTCCACCTCGGCCCCGTTGATGCTGACAGGGGTGTGTACAGTACTTTGCTTCCTGAAGTCGATGACCAGCTCTTTTGTTTTGCTGGCATTGAGGGAGAGATTGTTGTTGTTACACCACTCCATTAGGTTCTCTATCTCCCTCCTGTATTCGGACTCGTCGTTATTCGAGATCCGGCCCACTATGGTCATATCGTCAGCAAACTTGTAGATGGAGTTGGAACCAAGTTTTGCCACGCAGTCATGTGTGTACAGGGAGTAGAGTAGGGGGCTAAGTACGCAGCCTTGCGGGGCACCGGTATTGAGGACTATTGTGGAGGAGGTGTTGGTGTTCATTCTTACTGATTGTGGTCTGTTGGTCAGAAAGTCAAGGATCCAGTTGCAGAGTGGAGAGCCAAGTCCTAGGTTTTGGACCTTTGATACGAGCTTGGCTGGGATTATGGTGTTGAAGGCGGAGCTGTAGTCAATAAATAGGAGTCTGATGTAGGAGTCCTTGTTTTCGAGATGCTCTAGGGATGAGTGTAGGGCCAGGGAAATGGCGTCTGATGTGGACCGGTTGCGACGGTATGCGAATTGAAGTGGGTCAAGGCGTTCTGGGAGTATGGAGGTGAT
Source organism: Scyliorhinus canicula (assembly GCF_902713615.1). Classification (NCBI taxonomy): domain Eukaryota; kingdom Metazoa; phylum Chordata; class Chondrichthyes; order Carcharhiniformes; family Scyliorhinidae; genus Scyliorhinus; species Scyliorhinus canicula. Next base: position 312,732,768 of record NC_052146.1, read on the forward strand.
GCGCTTCATGATCAGCCTCTCGAAGCACTTCATTACAACTGACGTCAGGGCCACCGGGCGGTAGTCATTGAGGCATGTTGCCTGGTTCTTCTTTGGTACCGGTATAGAACATAGAACATAGAACAGTACAGCACAGAACAGGCCCTTCGGCCCTCAATGTTGTGCCGAGCCATGATCGCCCTACTCAACCCACGTATCCACCCTATACCCGTAACCCAACAACCCCCCCCCTTAACCTTACTTTTATTAGGACACTACGGGCAATTTAGCATGGCCAATCCACCTAACCCGCACATCTTTGGACTGTGGGAGGAAACCGGAGCACCCGGAGGAAACCCACGCACACAGGGGGAGGACGTGCAGACTCCACACAGACAGTGACCCAGCCGGGAATCGAACCTGGGACCCTGGAGCTGTGAAGCATTTATACTAACCACCATGCTACCCTGCTATCCTGCTGCTGCCGGTATGATGGTGGTCTTTATCCTGTGTGAATACAGTCAAAAAATACTCATTTAGCACCTCTCCTATCTCCTCGGACTCCACGCACAACTTCCCACTACTGTCCTTGACTGGCCCTACTCTCACCTTAGTCATTCTTTTATTTCTGACATATCTATAGAAAGCTTTAGGGTTATCCTTGATCCTACCTGCCAAAGACTTCTCATGTCCTCGCCTGGCTCTTCTTAGCTCTCTCTTTAGAGCCTTCCTAGCTAACTTGTAACTCTCAAGCGACCCAACTGAACCATCACGTCTCATCTTCACATAAGCCTCCTTCTTCCTCTTGACAAGTATTTCAACTGCTTTAGTAACCCACGGTTCCCTCACTCGACCACTTCCTCCCTGCCTAACAGGTACATACTTATCAAGGACACGCAGTAGCTGTTCCTTGAACATGCTCCACATTTCCTTTGTGTCCATCCCCTGCAGTTTTCCTCTCCAGCCGATGCATCCTAAGTCTTTCCTCATTGCATCATAATTGCCTTTCCCCCAGCAATAACTCTTGCCCTGCGGTATATACCTATCCCTTTCCATCGCTAAAGTCAACGTAATCGAATTGTGGTCACTATCACCAAAATGCTCACCTACCTCCAAATCTAACACCTGTCCTGGTTCATTACCCAGTACCAAATCCAATACGGCCTCGCCTCTTGTTGGCCTATCTACATACTGCATCAGGAAACCCTCCTGCACACATTGGACAAAAACGGACCCATCTAAAGTACTCGAACTATAGCATTTCCAGTCAATATTTGGAAAGTTAAAGTCCCCCATAACAACTACCCTGTTACTTTCGCTCCTATCCAGAATCATCTTTGCAATCATAGAACATAGAACAGTACAGCACAGAACAGGCCCTTCGACCCTCAATGTTGTGCCGAGCCATGATCACCCTAATCAAACCCACGTATCCCCCCCCCCCTTTTAACCTTACTTTTATTAGGACACTACGGGCAATTTAGCATGGCCAATCCACCTAACCTGCACATCTTTGGACTGTGGGAGGAAACCGGAGCACCCGGAGGAAACCCACGCACACAGGGGGAGGACGTGCAGACTCCGCACAGACAGTGACCCAGCCGGGAACCGAACCCAGGACCCTGGAGCTGTGAAGCATTTATGCTAACCACCATGCTACCGTGCTGCCCCTACATAGGAGCGAAAGGTAACAGGGTAGTTGTTATGGGGGACTTTATCTTTCCTCTACATCTCTGGAACTTTTCGGAGGCCTATAGAAAAGCCCTAACAGGGTGACCTCTCCTTTCCTGTTTCTAACCTCAGCCCATACTACCTCAATATTCGAGTCCTCATCAAACGTCCTTTCTGCCACCGTAATACTGTCCTTGACTAACAATGCCACCCCTCCCCCTCTCTTACCACCTTCACTGAACTTACTGAAATATCTAAACCCCGGCACCTGCAACAACCATTCCTGTCCCTGCTCTATCCATGTCTCTGAAATGGCCACAACATCGAAGTCCCAGGTACCAACCCATGCCGCAAGCTCACCCACCTTATTCCGGATGCTCCTGGCATTGAAGTAAACACACTTTAAACCACCTTCCTTCCTGCCGGTACACTCCTGCAACTTTGAAACCTTACTCATGACCTCACTACTCTCAACCTCCTGTATACTAGAGCTACAATTCAGGTTCCCAATCCCCTGCTGAATTAGTGTAAACCCTCCCGAAGAGCATTAGCAAACCTCCCCCCCAGGATATTGGTACCCCTCTGGTCCAGGTGTAGACCATCCTGTTTGTAGAGGTCCCACCTACCCCAGAATGAGCCCCAATTGTCCAAGAATCTGAAACCCTCCCTCCTGCACCATCCCTGTAGCCACGTGTTCAACTCCTCTCTCTCCCTATTCCTCGACTCACTAGCACGTGGCACGGGTAACAACCCAGAGATAATAACTCTGTCCTAGATCTCAGTTTCCACCCTAACTCCCTGAATTCCTGCCTTACGTCCCTATCCCTTTTCCTACCTATGTCGTTGGTACCTATGTGGACCACGACTTGGGGCTGCTCCCCCTCCCCCTTAAGGATCCCGAAAACACGATCCGAGACATCGCGGACCCTGGTACCTGGGAGGCAACACACCAACCGCGAGTCTCTCTCGTTCCCACAGAATATCCCATCTATCCCCCTAACTATGGAGTCTCCAATGACTAATGCTCTTCTCCTCTCCCCCTTCCCTTCTGAGCAACAGGGTCAGACTCTGTGCCAGAGACCTGTACCCCATGGCTGACCCCTGGTAAGTCCCCCCCCCCCCCCCCCCTCCCCAGCAGTATCCAAAGCGGTATACTGGTTACTAAGGGGAACGACCAAAGGGGATCCCTGTACTGACTGCTTCCTACCAGCCCCTCTCACCGTCACCCATCTATCTTTATTCTTCAGAGTAACTACCTCCCTGAAGCTTCTATCTATGACCACCTCTGCCTCCCGAATGATCCGAAGTCCATCCAGCTCCAGCTCCAGTTCCCTAATGCGGTTTCTGAGGAGCTGGAGTTGGGTGCACTTCCCACAGATGAAATCAGCAGGGACACTGACGGCGTCCCTCACCTCAAACATTCTGCAGGAGGAACATTGCACTGCCTTCCCTGCCATCCCCTCCAGATAAAACAAGAAGAAGAAAGAAAGAGCTTACCTGATATTCCCTTAACCCCTTAGGTTAGAGGAGGTGGAAGGGTGGGGGACACTACAAGTGTAGTGTCTCGGGTTTAGCAACCGCCCGACTTGTATACAGGTACCCACCTTCCCGACAGGCCCCTGCTCCCGCTTCCCAACGACCGTGGATGGTTTTTTTTTTTGGTTAGAGGAGGGGGTAGGGGGGGAAACACTGAGGAAGTTTTTCGGGTTTAACTGTCACTTGACAACAGCCCCTCCACAAACCACCTTCAAATTAGGCTGACCGCACTGCACGTATGCAAATCTCCCCAGAACAGCCAATCAGTAGCTCCGCTCTGCTGCCCTCTGCTGTATCCTAGCCTTCCTAGCTTAGTTGTAACTCTCGAGCGCCCTAACCGAACCATCAAGTCTCATCTTTATATAAGCCTCCTTCTTCCTCTTGACACGAGTTACAACTGCTTTAGTAACCCACGGTTTCCCTCGCTCGACCACTTCCTCCTTGCCTAACAGGTACATACTTATCAAGGACACGCAGTGGCTGCGTGGGTTTCCTCCCACAGTCCAAAGACATGCAGGTTAGGTGGATTGGCCATGCTAAATTGCTCTTAGTGTCCAAAAAGGTTAGGAGGGGTTATTGGGTTAAGGGGATAGGGTGGAAGTGAGGGCTAAAGTGGGTTGGTGCAGACTGGATGGGCCAAATGGCCTCCTTCTGCATTGTATGTTCTATGTATGTAAATTAAGTTCTTTAATGTGTGAGCAAGCAGTATGAGAATAGGTCAGCTTAGACAGTTAGTTAGAAATGAACTGTTTGTATAAATGTAATTTAAAATGAGATAATAATTAGCAATGGATTTAATTTTGAGAAACGGTATGTAATCGGAATGAATTAGGTAAAACTGTGCAATGAATCTTGGGACAGAGTAGAGGGGGACCTGAACTGACTGACAGGTGGCCGGCACAATAAGGTAGACATGGGCTCGAGTCTGTGATCCACCAGCTTCCCGGTCAGGATCAGGAGGATGGATATTTGGCCATCAAAAATGGCCGCCCGCAAAGGATAATGGGAATTGTGGTCAAGTCGGGACACAGACAGTACACAGCTCCTGTGTATTGAAATGAAATGAAAATCTCTTATTGCCACGAGTAGGCTTCAATTAAGTTACTGTGAAAAGCCCCAAGTCGCCACATTCCGGCGCCTGTTCAGAGAGGCTGTTACAGGAATTGAACCGTGCTGCTGGCCTGCTTGGTCTGCTTTAAAAGCCAGTGATTTAGCCCTGTGCTAGTGCCCTTGCGCCCCTAATTGGCCTGTATCGATTAGAGTGATCGAGACCCTACCGATCCATTGGATCCTGAGCTGGGACCACCCAGCCCAGCCCAGCACAGCCCAGCCCAGCCCAGTCCAGCCCAGCCCAGCCCAGCCCAGCTCAGCCCAGCCCAGTCCAGCCCAACCCAGGGCAGCCCAGCCCAGTCCAGCCCAGTCCAGCCCAGTCCAGCCTAGCCCAGCCCAGCCCAGCTCAGCCCAGCCCAGCCCAGGGCAGCCCAGCCCAGCTCAGCCCAGGGCAGCCCAGCCCAGCCCAGTCCAGCTCAGCCCAGCCCAGAAAAGCCCAGCCCAGCTCAGCCCAGTCCAGCCCAGCCTAGCCCAGTCCAGCCCAGTCCAGCCCAGGCCAGCCCAGACCAGTCCAGCCCAGTCCAGCCCAGCCCAGCCCAGTCTAGCCCAGCCTAGCCCAGAATAGCCCAGCCCAGCCCAGCCCAGCCTAGCCCAGTCCATCCCAGCCCAGCCCAGCCAAGCACAGCCCAGCCCAGCCCAGCCCAGCCCAACCCAGCCCAGCCCAGCCCAGTCCAGCCCAGCCCAGCCCAGTCCAGTCCAGCCCAGCCCAGCCCAGCCCAGTCCAGTCCAGCCCAGCCCAGTCCAGCCCAGCCCAGCCCAGCCCAGCCCAGTCCAACCCAGCCCAGTCCAGCCCAGCCTAGCCCAGCCCAGCACAGTCCAGCCCAGCCCAGCCCAGCCCAGCCCAGTCCTGCTTAACCCAGTTCAGCCCAGCCCAGCCCAGCCCAGCCCAGCCCTGCCCGGTGCAGCCCATCCCTGCCCGGTGCAGCCCAGTCCAGCCCAGTCCAGCCCAGGGCAGCCCAGCCCAGCCCAGCCCAGCCCAGCCCAGCCCAGTCCAGACCAGCCCAACCCAGTCCAGCCTAGCCCAGTCCAGCCCAGCCCAGCCCAGCCCAGACCAGCCCAGCCCAGTCCAGCCTAGCCCAGTCCAGCCCATACCAGCCCAGTTGAGCCCAGTCCAGCCCAGCCCAGCCCAGTCCAGCCCAGCCCAGTCCAGCCCAGCCCAGTCCAGCCCAGCCCAGCCCAGCCCAGCCTAGCCCAGCCCAGCCCAGCCTAGCCCAGTCCAGCCCAGCCCAGCCCAGACTCGCCCAGCCCTGCCCAGCTCAGCCCAGTCCTGCTTAGCCCAGTTCAGCCCAGCCCAGTCCAGACCAGTCCAGCCCAGCTCAGCCCAGTCCAGTCCAGCCCAGTCCAGCCCAGTCCAGGCCAGCTCAGCCCAGTCCAGCCCAGCCCAGTCCATCCCAGCCCAGTCCATCCCAGCCCAGTCCAGCCCAGCCCAGTCCAGCCCAGCCCAGCCCAGTCCAGCCCAGTCCAGCCCAGTCCAGCCCAGCCCAGCCTAGCCCAGTCCAGCCCAGCCCAACCCAGTCCTGCTTAGCCCAGTCCAGCCCAGTCCAGCCGAGCCCAGCTCAGCCCAGCCCAGTCCAGCCAGTCCAGCCCAGCCCAGTCCAGTCCTGCCAGCCACAACCCAGTCCTGCTTAGCCCAGTCCAGCCCAGTCCAGCCCAACCCAGCCCAGCCCAGCCCAGTCCAGCCCAGCCCAGTCCAGCCCAGCTCAGCCCAGCTCAGCCCAGCCCAGTCCAGCCCAGCCCAGTCCAGCCCAGCCCAGCCCAGTGCAGCCCTGTCCAGTCCAGCCCACCAGCCCAGCCCAGCCCAGCCCAGCCCAGTCCTGCCCAGCCCAGCCCAGTCCTGCTTAGCCCAGTCCAGCCCAGTCCTCCAGCCCAGCCAAGCCCAGTCCAGCCGAGTCCAGCCCAACCCAGCCCAGCCCTACCCAGTCCTGCTTAGCCCAGTCCAGCCCAGCCCAGCCTAGCCCAGCTCAGCCCAACCCAGTCCAGCCCAGCCCAGCCTAGCCCAGTCCAGCCCAGCCCAACCCAGTCCTGCTTAGCCCAGTCCAGCCCAGCCCAGCCTAGCCCAGCTCAGCCCAACCCAGTCCAGCCCAGTTAAGTTACTGTGAAAAGCCCCAAGTCGCCACTATCCGGAGCCTGTTCAGGGAGGCTGTTACAGGAATCGAACCGTGCTGCTGGCCTGCTTGGTCTGCTTTAAAAGCCAGCGATTTAGCCCAGCCCAGCCCAGCCCAGCTCAGCCCAGCCCAGTCCAGCCCAACCCAGGGCAGCCCAGCCCAGTCCAGCCCAGTCCAGCCCAGTCCAGCCCAGTCCAGCCTAGCCCAGCCCAGCCCAGCTCAGCCCAGCCCAGCCCAGGGCAGCCCAGCCCAACCCAGCCCAGACCAGCCCAGCCGAGCTCAGCCCAGGGCAGCCCAGCCCAGCCCAGTCCAGCTCAGCCCAGCCCAGCTAAGCCCAGTCCAGCTCAGCCCAGCCCAGCTAAGCCCAGTCCAGCCGAGCCCAGCCCAGACCAGTCCAGCCCAGTAAAGCCCAGCCCAGCTCAGCCCAGTCCAGCCCAGCCTAGCCCAGTCCAGCCCAGTCCAGCCCAGCCCAGCTTGGCCCTGCCCAGTCCAGCCTAGCCCTGCCCAGTCCAGCCTAGCCCAGTCCAGCCCAGGCCAACCTAGACCAGTCCAGCCCAGTCCAGCCCAGCCCAGCCCAGTCTAGCCCAGCTTAGCCAGAATAGCCCAGCCCAGCCCAGCCCAGTCCAGCCTAGCCCAGTCCATCCCAGCCCAGCCCAGCCCAGCCAAGCACAGCCCAGCCCAGCCCACCCCATCCCAGCCCAGTCCAGTCCAGCCCAGCCCAGTCCAGTCCAGTCCAGCCCAGTCCAGCCCAGCCCAGCCCAGCTCAGCCCAGCCCAGTCCAGCCCAGTCCAGGCCAGCTCAGCCCAGTCCAGCCCAGCCCAGCCCAGTCCAGCCCAGTCCAGCCCAGCCCAGTCCAGCACAGCCCAGTCCAGCCCAGTCCAGCCCAGCACCGTCCAGCCCAGCCCAGTCCAGCCTAGCCCAGCCCAGCCCAGCCCTGCTTAGCCCAGCTCCGTCCAGCCCAGCCCAGTCCAGCCTAGCCCAGCCCAGCCCAGCCCTGCTTAGCCCAGTTCAGCCCAGCCCAGTCCAGTCCAGCCCAACCAGCCCAGTCCAGCCCAGCCCAGCCCAGCCCTGCCCGGTGCAGACCAGTCCAGCCCAGGGCAGCCCAGCCCAGCCCAGCCCAGCCCAGCCAGCCCAGCCCAGCCCAGCCCAGTCCAGACCAGCCCAGCCCAGTCCAGCCTAGCCCAGTCCAGCCCAGCCCAGACCAGCCCAGCCCAGTCCAGCCTAGCCCAGTCCAGCCCAGCCCAGCCCAGTTGAGCCCAGCCCAGCCCAGTCCAGCCCAGCCCAGTCCAGCCCAGCCCAGTCCAGCCCAGCCCAGCCCAGCCCAGCCTAGCCCAGCACAGCCCAGCCTAGTCCAGTCCAGACCAGCCCAGCCCAGCCCAGCCACGCCCAGCCCTGCCCAGCTCAGCCCAGTCCTGCTTAGCCCAGTTCAGCCCAGCCCAGTCCAGTCCAGCCCAGCCCAGCCCAGTCCAGCCCAGTCCAGCCCAGCCTAGCCCAGTCCAGCCCAGCCCAACCCAGTCCTGCTTAGCCCAGTCCAGTCCAGCCCAGCCCAGTCCAGCCCAGTCCAGCCCAGCTCAGCCCAGCCCAGTCCAGCCCAGCCCAGTCAAGCCCAGCCCAGCCCAGTGCAGCCCAGCCCAGCCCAGTCAAGCCCAGCCCAGCCCAGTGCAGCCCTGTCCAGTCCAGCCCACCAGCCCAGCTCAGTCCAGCCCAGCCCAGCCCAGTCCTGCCCAGCCCAGCCCAGTCCTGCTTAGCCCAGTCCAGCCCAGCCTAGCCCAGCTCAGCCCAACCCAGTCCAGCCCAGCCCAGCCTAGCCCAGTCCAGCCCAGCCCAACCCAGTCCTGCTTAGCCCAGTCCAGCCCAGCCAGCCTAGCCCAGCCTAGCCCAGCTCAGCCCAGCTCAGCCCAGTCCAGCCCAACCCAGTCCAGCCCAGTCCAGCCCAGTCCAGCCCAGCCCAGCCTAGCCCAGCCTAGCCCAGCTCAGCCCAGCTCAGCCCAGTCCAGCCCAACCCAGCCCAGTCCAGCCCAGCCCAGCCCAGTGCAGCCCTGTCCAGTCCAGCCCAGTCCAGCCCAGCTCAGCCAGCCCAGCCCAGCCCAGTCCATCCCAGCCCAGTCCAGCCCAGTCCAGCCCAGCCCAGCCCAGCCCAGCCCAGTCCAGCCCAGTCCAGCCCAGTCCAGCCCAGCCCAGCCTAGCCCAGTCCAGCCCAGCCCAACCCAGTCCTGCTTAGCCCAGTCCAGCCCTCCAGCGAGCCCAGCTCAGCCCAGCCCATCCCAGCCCCCAGCCCAGCCCAGTCCATCCTACCCAGCCCAACCCAGTCCTGCTTAGCCCAGTCCAGCCCAGTCCAGCCCAACCCAGCCCAGCCCAGCCCAGTCCAGCCCAGCCCAGTCCAGCCCAGCTCAGCCCAGCTGACCCCAGCCCAGTCCAGCCCAGCCCAGTCCAGCCCAGCCCAGCCCAGTGCAGCCCTGTCCAGTCCAGCCCACCAGCCCAGC
>NC_052146.1:312742151-312772671 GCF_902713615.1 Scyliorhinus canicula
GGAGCCAGTCAATGTGGTATATTTGGACTTTCAGAAGGCGTTTGACAAAGTCCCGCATTAGAGATTATTGGACAAAATTAAAGCGCATGGGATGAAAAATGAAATGAAATGAAATGAAAATCGCTTATTGTCACGAGTAGGCTTCAAATGAAGTTACTGTGAAAAGCCCCTAGTCGCCACATTCCGGCGCCTGTCCGGGGAGGCTGGTACGGGAATCGAACCGTGCTGCTGGCCTGCTTGGTCTGCTTTAAAGACAGCGATTTAGCCCAGTGAGCTAAACCAGCCCCTAGTGAGCTAAACCAGCCCCTGGGGACTGATTGGGCTAAGTGAATTGAGGTGGATAGAAAACCGGTGACAGAGAGGAAACAAAGGGAGGGATAAATGGGTCCTTTTCAAATTGGCAGGCAGTAATCAGTGGGGTACCACAGGGATCGGTGCTGGGACCCCAGCTATTCACAATATATATTAGGGACTGGATTATCACAGCAAGCTAAACAGCTGGCTTGTAATGCAGATCAAGGCCAGTGGCACGGTTCAAGTCCCGTGCCAGCCTTCCTGAACATTATTGTTTCACTCACTTAATCTCTCAATGCCTCTTTGTAATTCCTCCTGTCTGTGCTCTGGGCTGTTTAGCACAGGGCTAAATCGCTGGCTTTGAAAGCAGACCAAGCAGGCCAACAGCACGGTTCAATTCCCGTAACAGCCTCCCCGAACAGGCGCCTGAATGTGGCGACTAGGGGCTTTATACAGTAACTTCATTGAAGCCTACTCGTGACAATAAGCAATTATTATTATCATTATTATTAATGATTTCGATGAGGGAACAAAACGTAACATCTCAAAGTTTGCAGATGATACCGAGTTGGGTGGGAGGGTGAATTGTGACGAGGATGCAGGGATCCTACAGCAAGATCTGGACAGGTTGGGCGAGTGGGCAAACCAATGGCAGATGCAGTATAATTTGGATAAGTGTGAGGTTATTCACTTTGGAAGCAAAAACAGGAAGGCAGATTACTACCTGAATGGTTGTAAATTGGGAGAGGGGAGTGTGCAGCGGGACCTGGGTGTCCTTGTGCACCATTCGCTGAAGGTAAGCATGCAGGTGCAGCAGGCGGTGAAGAAGGCTAATGGTATGTTGGCCTTCATTGCGAGAGGTTTCGAGTGTAGAAGCAGGGATGTGTTGCTGCAATTATACAGGGCCTTGGTGAGGCCACACTTGGAGTATTGTGAGCAGTTTTGGTCTCCTTCTCTGAGGAAGGATGTTCCTGCTCTCGAGGGAGTGCAGCGAATGTTTACCAGACTGATTCCAGGGATGGCAGGACTGTCATATGAGGAGAGATTGGCTAGCCCAAAGAACAAAAAAAAGTACAGCACAGGAACAGGCCCTTCGGCCCTCCCAACCCCTGCCGACCATGCTGCCCGTCTAAACTAAAATCTTCTAAACTTCCGGGGTCCGTATCCCTCTATTCCCATCCTATTCATGTATTTTTCAAGATGCCCCTTAAATGTCACTACAGTAGTCCCCCTTTATAACGCGGGTGTTGGGGTCCAAGACAGCCACCCGCGTTGCATCCGAGCCGCGGATATCCACGATGGGGGTTTTAAATTTATTTTAAAATCTATGCTAGCGCTTCCCATTGAGAGTCTACGGGGGGCGGGGGGAGAGGTCAGACCCCCGTAGACTCACAATGGGAAGCGCTAGCATAGATTTTTAAATAAATTTAAAACCCCCATCGTGGATCTAATTAAAACAGTGTCAATTTCAGCGGCCGGCTCACTTTGATCCGGAGAGGGAAGCTGCTCTCTCACTGAAACAATCAGCCGGCCGCTGAAATTGACACTGCCCGCTGCTCTCTCCCTCCAATCCAACTTTTAAGTTTTAATGTTTCTGATTGGAGGGAGAGAGCAGCGGGCAGTGTCAATTTCAGCAGCCGGCTGATTGTTTCAGTGAGGGCAGCTTCCCTCTCCGGATCAAAGTGAGCCGGCCGCTGAAATTGACACTGCCGGCTGATTGGAGGGAGAGAGCAGAGAACACAGGAGGAGGTCATACGGGCCTCTGCAACACCAGCATGGTCTCACATCGCCCCTCCCCTCTGTAGCTGGGGTTCAGGCTGTGGCTGCTGGGGTACAGGCCGTGGCTGCTGGGGTACTGTGGCTGCTGGGGTTCAGGCTGTGGCTGCTGGGGTACTGATTGGAGGGAGAGAGCAGCGGGCAGTGTCAATTTCAGCGGCCGGCTGATTGCTTCAGTGAGAGAGCAGCTTCCCTCTCCGGATCAAAGTGAGCTGGCCGCTGAAATTGACACAACTGACAGTTGGGGTCCATAAGCCCCCACGCGGTATATCGCGAACCGCGGTATTGCGGAGCGCGGTATAACGGGGGACTACTGTATTGTCCCTGCTTCCACCACCTCCTCCAGCAGCGAGTTCCAGGCACCCACTACCCTCTGTGTAGAAAACTTGCCTCGTACATCTCTAAACCTTGCCCCTCGCACCTTAAACCTATGCCCCCTAGTAATTGACCCCTCTACCCAGGGGAAAAGCCTCTATCTATTCTGTCTATGTCCCTCATAATTTTGTAGACCTCTATCAGGTCACCCCTCAACCTCCGTCATTCCAGTGAGAACAAACCGAGTTTATTCAACCTCTCCCCATAGCTAATGCCCTCCATACCAGGCAACATCCTGGTAAATCTCTTCTCCACCCTCTCTAAAGCCTCCACATCCTTCTGGTAGTTTGGCGACCAGAACTGAACACTATACTCCAAGTGTGGCCTAACTAAGGTAACTAAGGCCACCTCATAGTTAAGGTTCCTGTGCTGTGCTTAACTAAGGTTCTATATAGTTCTATACAGACTAGGTTGGGATTGTTCTCGCTGGAGTTCAGATGAATGAGGGAGGTTCTCATGGAGACTTATAAAATTCTAACAGGACTAGACAGGGTAGATGCAGGAAAGATGTTACCAAGGTGGGGATAGTGTAGACCGAGCTTTACTCTGTATCTAACCCCATGTTGTCCCTGTCCTGGGAGTGTTTGATGGGGACTGTGTAGAGGGAGCGTTACTCTGTATCTAACCCTGTGCTGTTCCTGTCCTGGGAGTGTTTGATGGGGACAGTGTAGAGGGAGTTTTACTCTGTATCTAACCCCGTGCTGTACCTGTCCTGGGAGTGTTTGATGGGGTCAGTGTAGAGGGAGCTTTACTCTGTATCTAACCCCGTGCTGTACCTGTCCTGGGAGTGTTTGATGGGGACAGTGTAGAGGGAGCTTTACTCTGTATCTAACCCCATGTTGTCCCTGTCCTGGGAGTGTTTGATGGGGACTGTGTAGAGGGAGCGTTACTCTGTATCTAACCCCGTGCTGTTCCTGTCCTGGGAGTGTTTGATGGGGACAGTGTAGAGGGAGCTTTACTCTGTATCTAACCCCGTGCTGTACCTGTCCTGGGAGTGTTTGATGGGGACAGTGTAGAGGGAGCTTTACTCTGTATCTAACCCCGTGCTGTATCTGTCCTGGGAGTGTTTGATGGGTCAGTGTAGAGGGAGCTTTATTCTGTATCTAACCCCGTGCTGTACCTGTCCTGGGAGTGTTTGATGGGGACAGTGTAGAGGGAGCTTTACTCTGTATCTAACCCTGTGCTTTACTTGGAATGGTGTGAGACCCGACCCGAAAAACAGTCTAAATTCAGTATGAGTGACAGGGGTAGTGTCTTGTGGTGTCTCCAGTTTGTGCTGTCCAGTTACTGTCTGTCAGATTTTATCACAATCACATGGATGATGTCTCCTGACTGAATATTTGAATGGATGGCAGCTGTGGGCCCTTACCTGCTGCTGGCTCTGCTCCTCCAGGTTGAGTTTAACCTCGAGAGATTGCCGGGCCTCGAGGAATGCTTTGCGATGCTTACGGTCCGCCATGTAGTAGGACATGATCCCCACAATGATGACACACAGGTAGATACTGACATTAGCCAAGAGCTGACAGAGAGAAAGTTACACACGGGATAATTAAAGAGCTGGTTAAAGTGTTGAATCAGAAATGTTGTCAGTGCAGCCCTATTGATCACACATTGGCCAATTGTTAAATAACTATTGATCAATCACCGAGTATTGACTGATCAATCACTGGCCAATAATGGACAGCAAAGGGGAGATGGTGATGTGCTGGCATTGTCACAGATTGGGTAGCCCAGAGCCCAAGCCAATATTCGGGTGGAATTTAAATCTGGATATAAAGCTAGGCTGGAACTTCTCGTTCGTTCCGGTGAATCTACCAGTCCCACCGGCAGCACCCACATCCCGGGAGTCCCAGCTGCGAGGGTGCATTCAATGGGAAATCCGATAGACAACTATGGGACCGAAACATCCCTCCACTGCCAAAGGGCAGTCTCCTCGGTCTCCGCTAAACATGTGGCGGGTAACGGGAATATCTCCCGGGCTCAGTAACTGTGCCCACTGATTGCTGGAAAAGCTTTCTCTGTTCACCAATGTCTTATGGGAAAGGAAATCAGCCATCCTTACCCAGTCTGGCCTACATCAATGTGGTTGATTCTTCAATGCCGTCTGAAATGGCCCAGCAATCCATTCAGTTCAAGGACAATTAGGGATGGACAACAAAAACTGGCTTTGCCAGTAAAGTCGCTTAGATTCCAGCATGTAACTCACTCCCGGGTATCTGTTATTCTATATATAAATCACCCCGACTCTCTCGATTAGATTCCAGTCTGTAACTCACTCCCGGGTATCTGTTATTCTATATATAAACCATCCCGATCCCCTCAATTAGATTCCAGTCTGTAACTCACTCCCGGGTATCTGTTATTCTATATATAAACCATCCCGAACCCCTCGATTAGATTCCAGTCTGTAACTCACTCCCGGGTATCTGTTATTCTACATATAAACATTCCTGATCCCCTCGATTAGATTCCAGTCTGTAACTCACTCCCGGGTATCTGTTATTCTATATATAAACCTCCCTGAACCCCTCGATTAGATTCCAGCCTATAACTCACTCCCGGGTATCTGTTATTCTATATATAAACCCACCGAACCCTCGATTAGATTCCAGTCGGTAACTTATTCCCGGGTATCTGTTATTCTATATATAAACCCACCGAACCCTCGATTAGATTCCAGTCGGTAACTCATTCCCGGGTATCTGTTATTCTATATATAAACCCACCGAACCCTCGATTAGATTCCAGTCTGTAACTCACTACCGGGTATCTGTTATTCTACATATCAACCATCCCGACACTCTCGATTAGATTCCAGTCTGCACCTCACTCCCGGGTACCTGTTATTCTATATAAAACTAGCACAAACCCCTCGATTAGATTCCAGTCTGTAACTCACTCCCGGGTATCTGTTATTCTATATATAAACCACCCCGAGCCCTCGATTAGATTCCAGTCTGCAACTCACTCCCGGGTATCTGTTATTCTATATATAAACTAGCACAAACCTCTCGATTAGATTCCAGTCTGTAACTCACTCCCGGGTATCTGTTATTCTATATATAAACCATCCCGAACACCTCGATTAGATTCCAGTCTGTAACTCACTCCCGGGTATCTGTTATTCTATATATACACCACCCTGAACCCCTCGATTAGATTCCAGTCTGTAACTCACTCCCGGGTATCTGTTATTCTATATATAAACCACCCCGAGCCCCTCGATTAGATTCCAGTCTGTAACTCACTCCCGGGTATCTGTTATTCTATATATAAACCCCACCGACCCTCTCGATTAGATTCCAGTCTGTAACTCACTCCCGGGTATCTGTTATTCTATATATAAACCATCCCGAACCGCTCGATTAGATTCCAGTCTGTAACACACTCCCGGGTATCTGTTATTCTATATATAAACCACCCCGAACCCCTCGATTAGATTCCAGCCTGTAACTCACTCCCGGGTATTGTTATTCTATATATAAACCACCCCGAACCCCTCGATTAGATTCCAGCCTGTAACTCACTCTCGGGTATCTGTTATTCTAGATATAAACCACCCTGAACCCCTCGATTAGATTCCAGTCTGTAACTCACTCCCAGGTATCTGTTATTCTATATATAAACCATCCTGAACCCCTCGATTAGATTCCAGCATGTAACTCACTCCCGGGTATCTGTTATTCTATATATAAACCACCCTGAACCCCTCGATTAGATTCCAGCCTGTAACTCACTCCCGGGTATCTGTTATTCTATATATAAACCACACCGAGCCCCTCGATTAGATTCCAGCCTGTAACTCACTCGCGGGTATCTGTTATTCTATATATAAACCACACCGAGCCCCTCGATTAGATTCCAGTCTGTAACTCACTCCCGGGTATCTGTTATTCTATATATAAACCACCCCGAGCCCCTCGATTAGATTCCAGTCTGTAACTCACTCCCGGGTATCTGTTATTCGATATATAAACCACCCCGACCCTCTCGATTAGATTCCAGTCTGTAACTCACTCCCGGGTATCTGTTATTCTATATAGAAACCACCCCGAACCCCTCGATTAGATTTCAGTCTGTAACTCACTCCCGGGTATCTGTTATTCTATATATAAACCATCCCGAACACCTCGATTAGATTCCAGTCTGTAACTCACTCCCGGGTATCTGTTATTCTATATATAAACCACCCCGAACCCTCGATTAGATTCCAGTCTGTAACTCATTCCCGGGTATCTGTAATTCTATATACAAACCACCCCGAACCCCTCCATTAGATTCCAGTCTGTAACACACTCCCGGGTATCTGTTATTCTATATATAAACCACCCCGAACCCCTCGATTAGATTCCAGTCTGTAACTCACTCCCGGGTATCTGTTATTCTATATATAAATCACCCCGAACCCCTCGATTAGATTCCAGTCTGTAACTCACTCCCGGGTATCTGTTATTCTATATATAAACCACACCGAACCCCTCGATTAGATTCCAGTCTGTAACTCACTCTCGGGTATCTGTTATTCTATATATAAACCACACCGAACCCCTCGATTAGATTCCAGTCTGTAACTCACTCCCGGGTATCTGTAATTCTATATACAAACCACCCCGAACCCCTCAATTAGATTCCAGTCTGTAACACACTCCCGGGTATCTGTTATTCTATATATAAACCACCCCGAACCCCTCGATTAGATTCCAGTCTGTAACACACTCCCGAGTATCTGTTATTCTATATATAAACCACCCCGAACCCCTCAATTAGATTCCAGTCTGTAACTCACTCCCGGGTATCTGGTATTCTATATATAAACCACCCCGAGCCCCTCGATTAGATTCCAGCCTGTAACTCACTCCCGGGTCTCTGTTATTCTATGTATAAACCACCCCGAACCCCTCGATTAGATTCCAGCCTGTAACTCACTGTCGGGTATCTGTTATTCTATATATACACCACCCCGACCCTCTCGATTAGATTCCAGTCTGTAACTCACTCCCGGGTCTCTGTTATTCTATATATAAACCACCCTGAACCCCTCGATTAGATTGCAGTCTGTAACTCACTCCCGGGTATCTGTTATTCTATATATAAACCACACCGAGCCCCTCGATTAGATTCCAGTCTGTAACACACTCCCGGGTATCTGTTATTCTATATATAAACCATCCCGAACCCCTCGATTAGATTCCAGTCTGTAACTCACTACCGGGTATCTGTTATTCTATATATAAACCACCCTGATCCCCTCAATTAGATTCCAGTCTGTAACACACTCCCGGGTATCTGTTATTCTATATATAAACCATCCCGAACCCCTCGATTAGATTCCAGTCTGTAACTCACTCCCGGGTATCTGTTATTCTACATATAAACATTCCTGATCCCCTCGATTAGATTCCAGTCTGTAACTCACTCCCGGGTATCTGTTATTCTATATATAAACCGCCCTGAACCCCTCGATTAGATTCCAGCCTGTAACTCACTCCCGGGTATCTGTTATTCTATATATAAACCCACCGAACCCTCGATTAGATTCCAGTCGGTAACTTATTCCCGGGTATCTGTTATTCTATATATAAACCCACCGAACCCTCGATTAGATTCCAGTCGGTAACTCATTCCCGGGTATCTGTTATTCTATATATAAACCCACCGAACCCTCGATTAGATTCCAGTCTGTAACTCACTACCGGGTATCTGTTATTCTACATATCAACCATCCCGACACTCTCGATTAGATTCCAGTCTGCACCTCACTCCCGGGTATCCTGTTATTCTATATAAACTAGCACAAACCCCTCGATTAGATTCCAGTCTGTAACTCACTCCCGGGTATCTGTTATTCTATATATAAACCACCCCGAGCCCTCGATTAGATTCCAGTCTGCAACTCACTCCCGGGTATCTGTTATTCTATATATAAACTAGCACAAACCTCTCGATTAGATTCCAGTCTGTAACTCACTCCCGGGTATCTGTTATTCTATATATAAACCATCCCGAACACCTCGATTAGATTCCAGTCTGTAACTCACTCCCGGGTATCTGTTATTCTATATATACACCACCCTGAACCCCTCGATTAGATTCCAGTCTGTAACTCACTCCCGGGTATCTGTTATTCTATATATAAACCACCCCGAACCCCTCGATTAGATTCCAGCATGTAACTCACTCCCGGGTATCTGTTATTCTATATATAAACCCCACCGACCCTCTCGATTAGATTCCAGTCTGTAACTCACTCCCGGGTATCTGTTATTCTATATATAAACCATCCCGAACCGCTCGATTAGATTCCAGTCTGTAACACACTCCCGGGTATCTGTTATTCTATATATAAACCACCCCGAACCCCTCGATTAGATTCCAGTCTGTAACTCACTCCCGGGTATCTGTTATTCTATATATAAACCACCCCGAACCCCTCGATTAGATTCCAGTCCTGTAACTCACTCTCGGGTATCTGTTATTCTATATATAAACCACCCTGAACCCCTCGATTAGATTCCAGTCTGTAACTCACTCCCAGGTATCTGTTATTCTATATATAAACCATCCCTGAACCCCTCGATTAGATTCCAGCATGTAACTCACTCCCGGGTATCTGTTATTCTATATATAAACCACCCCTGAACCCCTCGATGAGATTCCAGTCTGTAACTCACTCCCGGGTATCTGTTATTCTATATATAAACCACACCGAGCCCCTCGATTAGATTCCAGCCTGTAACTCACTCCCGGGTATCTGTTATTCTATATATAAACCACACCGAGCCCCTCGATAAGATTCCAGTCTGTAACTCACTCCCGGGTATCTGTTATTCTATATATAAACCACACCGAGCCCCTCGATTAGATTCCAGTCTGTAACTCACTCCCGGGTATCTGTTATTCTATATATAAACCACCCCGAGCCCCTCGATTAGATTCCAGTCTGTAACTCACTCCCGGGTATCTGTTATTCTATATATAAACCACCCCGACCCTCTCGATTAGATTCCAGTCTGTAACTCACTCCCGGGTATCTGTTATTCTATATAGAAACCACCCCGAACCCCTCGATTAGATTTCAGTCTGTAACTCACTCCCGGGTATCTGTTATTCTATATATAAACCATCCCGAACACCTCGATTAGATTCCAGTCTGTAACTCACTCCCGGGTATCTGTCATTCTATATATAAACCACCCCGAACCCTCGATTAGATTCCAGTCTGTAACTCATTCCCGGGTATCTGTAATTCTATATACAAACCACCCCGAACCCCTCCATTAGATTCCAGTCTGTAACACACTCCCGGGTATCTGTTATTCTATATATAAACCACCCCGAACCCCTCGATTAGATTCCAGTCTGTAACTCACTCCCGGGTATCTGTTATTCTATATATAAACCACCCCGAACCCCTCGATTAGATTCCAGTCTGTAACTCACTCCCGGGTATCTGTTATTCTATATATAAACCACACCGAACCCCTCGATTAGATTCCAGTCTGTAACTCACTCTCGGGTATCTGTTATTCTATATATAAACCACACCGAACCCCTCGATTAGATTCCAGTCTGTAACTCACTCCCGGGTATCTGTAATTCTATATACAAACCACCCCGAACCCCTCAATTAGATTCCAGTCTGTAACACACTCCCGGGTATCTGTTATTCTATATATAAACCACCCTGAACCCCTCGATTAGATTCCAGTCTGTAACACACTCCCGAGTATCTGTTATTCTATATATAAACCACCCCGAACCCCTCAATTAGATTTCAGTCTGTAACTCACTCCCGGGTATCTGTTATTCTATATATAAACCACCCCGAGCCCCTCGATTAGATTCCAGCCTGTAACTCACTCCCGGGTCTCTGTTATTCTATGTATAAACCACCCCGAACACCTCGATTAGATTCCAGCCTGTAACTCACTGTCGGGTATCTGTTATTCTATATATACACCACCCCGACCCTCTCGATTAGATTCCAGTCTGTAACTCACTCCCGGGTCTCTGTTATTCTATATATAAACCACCCTGAACCCCTCGATTAGATTGCAGTCTGTAACTCACTCCCGGGTATCTGTTATTCTATATATAAACCACACCGAGCCCCTCGATTAGATTCCAGTCTGTAACACACTCCCGGGTATCTGTTATTCTATATATAAACCATCCCGAACCCCTCGATTAGATTCCAGTCTGTAACTCACTACCGGGTATCTGTTATTCTATATAGAAACCACCCCGAACCCCTCGATTAGATTTCAGTCTGTAACTCACTACCGGGTATCTGTTATGCTATAAATAAACCACCCCGACCCTCTCGATTAGATTCCAGTCTGTAACTCACTCCCGGGTATCTGTTATTCTATATATAAACCATCCCGATCCCCTCAATTAGATTCCTGTCTGTAACTCACTCCCGGGTATTGTTATTCTATATACAAACCACCCCGAACCCGTCGATTAGATTCCAGTCTGTAACTCACTCCCGGGTATCTGTTATTCTATATGTAAACCACCCCGAACCTCTCGATTAGATTCCAGTCTGTAACTCACTCCCGGGTATCTGTTATTCTATATATAAACCATCCCGATCCCCTCAATTAGATTCCTGTCTGTAACTCACTCCCGGGTATTGTTATTCTATATATAAACCACCCCGAACCTCTTGATTTGATTCCAGTCTGTAACTCACAACCGGGTATCTGTTATTCTATATATAAACCACCGTGAACCCCTCGATTAGATTCCAGTCTGTAACTCACCCCCGGGTATCTGTTATTCTATATATAAACCACCCTGAACCCCTCGATTAGATTCCAGTCTGTAACTCACTCCCGGGTATCTGTTATTCTATATATAAACCACTCCTGAACCCCTCGATTAGATTCCAGTCTGTAACTCACTCCCGGGTATCTGTTATTCTATATATAAACCACCCCGAACCCTCGATTAGATTCCAGTCTGTAACTCACTCCCGGGTATCTGTTATTCTATATAAACCACCCCGAACCCCTCGATTAGATTCCAGTCTGTAACTCACTCCCGGGTATCTGTTATTCTATATATAAACCACCCCGAACCCCTCGATTAGATTCCAGTCTGTAACTCACTCCCGGGTATCTGTTATTCTATATATAAACCACCCTGAACCCCTCGATTAGATTCCAGTCTGTAACTCACTCCCGGGTATCTGTTATTCTATATATAAACCATCCCGAACCCCTCGATTAGATTCCAGTCTGTAACTCACTCCCGGGTATCTGTTATTCTATATATAAACCACCCTGAACCCCTCGATTAGATTCCAGTCTGTAACTCACTCCCGGGTATCTGTTATTCTATATATAAACCACCCGAACCCCTCGATTAGATTCCAGTCTGTAACTCACTCCCGGGTATCTGTTATTCTATATATAAACCACCGAACCCCTCGATTAGATTCCAGTCTGTAACTCACTCCCGGGTATCTGTTATTCTATATATAAACCACCCGAACCCTCGATTAGATTCCAGTCTGTAACTCACTCCCGGGTATCTGTTATTCTATATATAAACCACCCCGAACCCCTCGATTAGATTCCAGTCTGTAACTCACTCCCGGGTATCTGTTATTCTATATATAACCATCCCGAAACCCTCGATTAGATTCCAGTCTGTAACTCACTCCCGGGTATCTGTTATTCTATATAAACCACCCGAACCCCTCGATTAGATTCCAGTCTGTAACTCACTCCCGGGTATCTGTTATTCTATATATAAACCACCCCGAAGCCCTCGATTAGATTCCAGTCTGTAACTCACTCCCGGGTATCTGTTATTCTATATATAAACCACCCCGAACCCTCGATTAGATTCCAGTCTGTAACTCACTCCCGGGTATCTGTTATTCTATATATAAACCATCCCGAACCCCTCGATTAGATTCCAGTCTGTAACTCACTCCCGGGTATCTGTTATTCTATATATACACCACCCTGAACCCCTCGATTAGATTCCAGTCTGTAACTCACTCCCGGGTATCTGTTATTCTATATATAAACCACCCCGAACCCCTCGATTAGATTCCAGTCTGTAACTCACTCCCGGGTATCTGTTATTCTATATATAAACCACCCCGAACCCCTCGATTAGATTCCAGTCTGTAACTCACTCCCGGGTATCTGTTATTCTATATATAAACCATCCCGAACCCCTCGATTAGATTCCAGTCTGTAACATCACTCCCGGGTATCTGTTATTCTATATATAAACCACCCCGAACCCCTCGATTAGATTCCAGTCTGTAACTCACTCCCGGGTATCTGTTATTCTATATATAAACCACCCCGAACCCCTCGATTAGATTCCAGTCTGTAACTCACTCCGGGTATCTGTTATTCTATATATAAACCACCCTGAACCCCTCGATTAGATTCCAGTCTGTAACTCACTCCCGGGTATCTGTTATTCTATATATAAACCACCCTGAACCCCTCGATTAGATTCCAGTCTGTAACTCACTCCCGGGTATCTGTTATTCTATATATAAACCACCCTGAACCCCTCGATTAGATTCCAGTCTGTAACTCACTCCCGGGTATCTGTTATTCTATATATAAACCACCCCGAACCCCTCGATTAGATTCCAGTCTGTAACTCACTCCCGGGTATCTGTTATTCTATATATAAACCACCCCGAGCCCCTCGATTAGATTCCAGTCTGTAACTCACTCCCGGGTATCTGTTATTCTATATATAAACCACCCCGAACCCCTCGATTAGATTCCAGTCTGTAACTCACTCCCGGGTATCTGTTATTCTATATATAAACCACCCCGACCCCTCGATTAGATTCCAGTCTGTAACTCACTCCCGGGTATCTGTTATTCTATATATAAACCACCCCGAACCCCTCGATTAGATTCCAGTCTGTAACTCACTCCCGGGTATCTGTTATTCTATATATAAACCATCCCGAACCCCTCGATTAGATTCCAGTCTGTAACTCACTCCCGGGTATCTGTTATTCTATATATAAACCACCCCGAACCCTCGATTAGATTCCAGTCTGTAACTCACTCCCGGGTATCTGTTATTCTATATAAACCACCCCGAACCCCTCGATTAGATTCCAGTCTGTAACTCACTCCCGGGTATCTGTTATTCTATATATAAACCACCCCGAACCCCTCGATTAGATTCCAGTCTGTAACTCACTCCCGGGTATCTGTTATTCTATATATAAACCACCCCGAACCCCTCGATTAGATTCCAGTCTGTAACTCACTCCCGGGTATCTGTTATTCTATATATAAACCACACCGAACCCCTCGATTAGATTCCAGTCTGTAACTCACTCTCGGGTATCTGTTATTCTATATATAAACCACACCGAACCCCTCGATTAGATTCCAGTCTGTAACTCACTCCCGGGTATCTGTAATTCTATATACAAACCACCCCGAACCCCTCAATTAGATTCCAGTCTGTAACACACTCCCGGGTATCTGTTATTCTATATATAAACCACCCCGAACCCCTCGATTAGATTCCAGTCTGTAACACACTCCCGAGTATCTGTTATTCTATATATAAACCACCCCGAACCCCTCAATTAGATTTCAGTCTGTAACTCACTCCCGGGTATCTGTTATTCTATATATAAACCACCCCGAGCCCCTCGATTAGATTCCAGCCTGTAACTCACTCCCGGGTCTCTGTTATTCTATGTATAAACCACCCCGAACACCTCGATTAGATTCCAGCCTGTAACTCACTGTCGGGTATCTGTTATTCTATATATACACCACCCCGACCCTCTCGATTAGATTCCAGTCTGTAACTCACTCCCGGGTCTCTGTTATTCTATATATAAACCACCCTGAACCCCTCGATTAGATTGCAGTCTGTAACTCACTCCCGGGTATCTGTTATTCTATATATAAACCACACCGAGCCCCTCGATTAGATTCCAGTCTGTAACACACTCCCGGGTATCTGTTATTCTATATATAAACCATCCCGAACCCCTCGATTAGATTCCAGTCTGTAACTCACTACCGGGTATCTGTTATTCTATATAGAAACCACCCCGAACCCCTCGATTAGATTTCAGTCTGTAACTCACTACCGGGTATCTGTTATGCTATATATAAACCACCCCGACCCTCTCGATTAGATTCCAGTCTGTAACTCACTCCCGGGTATCTGTTATTCTATATATAAACCATCCCGATCCCCTCAATTAGATTCCTGTCTGTAACTCACTCCCGGGTATTGTTATTCTATATACAACCACCCCGAACCCGTCGATTAGATTCCAGTCTGTAACTCACTCCCGGGTATCTGTTATTCTATATATAAACCATCCCGATCCCCTCGATTAGATTCCTGTCTGTAACTCACTCCCGGGTATCTGTTATTCTATATATAAACCACCCGAACCTCTCGATTAGATTCCAGTCTGTAACTCACTCCCGGGTATCTGTTATTCTATATATAAACCACCCGTGAACCCCTCGATTAGATTCCAGTCTGTAACTCACCCCCGGGTATCTGTTATTCCATATGTAAACCACGCTGAACCCTTCACTTAGATTCCAGTCTGTAACTCACTCCCGGATATCTGTTATTCTATATATAAACAATCCTGAGCCCCTCGATTAGATTCCAGTCTGTAACTCACTCCCGGGTATCGGTTATTCTGTACATAAACCACCCCGACCCTGTCGATTAGATTCCAGTCTGTAACTCACTCTCGGGTATCTGTTATTCTATATATAAACCACCCCGAACCCCTCGATTAGATTCCAGTCTGTAACTCCCTCACGGATAACTGTTATTCTATCTATAAACATTCCTGATCCCCTCGATTAGATTCCAGTCTGTAACTCAATTCCGGATATCTGTTATTCTATATATAAACCACCCAGAACCCCTCGATTAGATTCCAGTCTGTAACTCACTCCCGGGTATCTGTTATTCTATATATAAACCACGCTGAACACCTCGATTAGATTCCAGTCTGTAACTCATTCCGGTGTGTCTGTTATTCTATATATAAACCACCGTGAAGCCCTCAATTAGATTCCAGTGTGTAACTCACTCCCGGATATCTGTTATTCTATATATAAACCACCCCGAACGCCTCGATTAGATTCCAGTCTGTACCTCACTCCCGGGTGTCTGTTATTCTATATATAAACCACCCCGAACGCCTCGATTAGATTCCAGTCTGTACCTCACTCCCGGATATCTGTTATTCTATATATAAACCACCCAGAACCCCTCGATTAGATTCCAGTCTGTAACTCACTCCCGGGTATCTGTTATTCTATATATAAACCACGCTGAACACCTCGATTAGATTCCAGTCTGTAACTCATTCCGGTGTGTCTGTTATTCTATATATAAACCACCGTGAAGCCCTCAATTAGATTCCAGTGTGTAACTCACTCCCGGATATCTGTTATTCTATATATAAACCACCCCGAACGCCTCGATTAGATTCCAGTCTGTACCTCACTCCCGGGTGTCTGTTATTCTATATATAAACCACCCCGAACGCCTCGATTAGATTCCAGTCTGTACCTCACTCCCGGGTATCTGTTATTCTATATATAAACCACCACGAGTCCGTCGATTAGATTCCAGCCTGTAACTCACTCTCGGGATTCTGTTAATCTATATATAAACCACCCCGATCCTTTCGATTAGATTCCAGTCTGTAACTCACTCTCGGGATTCTGTTAATCTATATATAAACCATCCCGATCCTTTCGATTAGATTCCAGTCTGTAACTCACTCCCGGGTATCTGTTATTCTACATATAAACCACCCCGACCCTCTCGATTAGATTCCAGTCTGTAACTCACTCCCTGGTATCTATTATTCTATATATCAACCATCCCGACACTCTCGATTAGATTCCAGTCTGTAACTCACTTCCGGGTATCTGTTATTCTATATATAAACCACCCCGAACCCCTCGATTAGATTCCAGTCTGTAACCCACTTCCGGGTATCTGTTATTCTATATATAAACCACCCTGAACCCCTCGATTAGATTCCAGTCTGTGACTCACTCCCGGGTATCTGTTATTCTATATATAAACCACCCCGAACCCCTCGATTAGATTCCAGTCTGTAACTCACTCCCAGGAATCTGTTATTCTATATATAAACCACGCTGAACACCTCGATTAGATTCCGTCCGTAACTCACTTCCGGGTATCTGGTATTCTATATATAAACCACCCTGAACCCATCGATTAGATTTCAGTCTGTAACTCACTCCCGGGTATCTGTTATTCTATATATAAACCACCCCGACTCTCTCGATTAGATTCCAGCCTGTAACTCACTCTCGGGATTCTGTTAATCTATATATAAACCATCCCGATCCTTTTGAATAGATTCCAGTCTGTAACTCACTCCCGGGTATCTGTTATTCTATATATAAACCACCCCGAACCCCTGGATTAGATTCCAGTCTGTAACTCACTCCCAGGAATCTGTTATTCTATATATAAACCACGCTGAACACCTCGATTAGATTCCGTCCGTAACTCACTTCCGGGTATCTGGTATTCTATATATAAACCACCCTGAACCCATCGATTAGATTTCAGTCTGTAACTCACTCCCGGGTATCTGTTATTCTATATATAAACCACCCCGACTCTCTCGATTAGATTCCAGCCTGTAACTCACTCTCGGGATTCTGTTAATCTATATATAAACCATCCCGATCCTTTTGAATAGATTCCAGTCTGTAACTCACTCCCGGGTATCTGTTATTCTATATATAAACCACCCCGACCCTCTCGATTAGATTCCAGCAAGTCACTCACTCCCGGGTATCTGTGATTCTATACATAAACCATCCCAATCCCCTCGATTAGATTCCAGTCTGTAACTCACTTCTGAGTATCTGTTATTCTATATATAAACCACCCCTAACCCGTCGATTAGATTCCAGTCTGTAACTCACTCCCAGGTATCTGTGATTCTATATATAAACCACCTCGAACCCCTCGATTAGATTCCAGCCTGTAACTCACTACCGGGTATCTATTATTCTATATATAAAACACCCTGAACCCCTTGATTAGATTCCAGTCTGTAACACATTCCGGGTATCTGTTATTCTATATATAAACCACCCCGAGCCCCTCGATTAGATTCAAGTCTGTAACTCACTCCCGGGTATCTGTTATTCTATATATAAACCATCCCGAACCCCTCGATTAGATTCCAGTCTGTAACTCACTCCCGGGTATTGTTATTCTACATATAAACATTCCTGATCCCCTTGATTAGATTCCAGTCTGTAACACATTCCGGGTATCTGTTATTCTATATATAAACCACCCCGAGCCCCTCGATTAGATTCAAGTCTGTAACTCACTCCCGGGTATCTGTTATTCTATATATAAACCATCCCGAACCCCTCGATTAGATTCCAGTCTGTAACTCACTCCCGGGTATTGTTATTCTACATATAAACATTCCTGATCCCCTCGATTAGATTCCAGTCTGTAACTCACTCCCGGGTATCTGTTATTCTATATATAAACCATCCTGAACCCCTCGATTAGATTCCAGTCTGTAACTCACTCCCGGGTATCTGTTATTCTATATATAAACCACCCCGACCCTCTCGATTAGATTCCAGTCTGTAACTCACTCCCGGGTATTGTTATTCTACATATAAACCACCCCGACCCTCTCGATTAGATTCCAGCCTGTAACTCACTCTCGGGTATCTGTGATTCTATATATAAACCACCCCGAACCCCTCGATTAGATTCCAGTCTGTAACTCACTTTCGGGTATCTGTTATTCTATATATAAATCACCCCGAGCCCCTCGATTAGGTTCCAGTCTGTAACTCACTCCTGGGTATCTGTTATTCTATATATAAACCATCCTGAACCCCTCGATTAGATTCCAGTCTGTAACTCACTCCCGGGTATCTGTTATTCTATATATAAACCACCCCGAACCCCTCGATTAGATTCCAGTCTGTAACTCACTCCCGGGTATCTGTTATTCTATATATAAACCACCCCAAGACCCTCGATTAGATTCCAGTCTGTAACACACTCCCGGATATCTGTTATTCAAACCACCCCGAACACCTCGATTAGATTCCAGTCAGTAACTCACTTCCGGGTATCTGTTATTCTATATATAAACCACCCCGAGCCCCTCGATTAGGTTCCAGTCTGTAACTCAGTCCCGGGTATCTGTTATTCTATATATAAACCATCCTGAACCCCTCGATTAGATTCCAGTCTGTAACTCACTCTCGGGTATCTGTGATTCTATATATAAACCACCCCGAACCCCTCGATTAGATTCCAGTCCGTAACTCACTCCCGGGTATCTGTTATTCTATATATAAACCACCCCGAACCCCACGATTAGATTCCAGTCTGTAACTCACTCCCGGGTATCTGTTATTCTATATATAAACCACCCGAACCCCTCGATTAGATTCCAGTCTGTAACTCACTCCCGGGTATCTGTTATTCTATATATAAACCACCCCGAGCCCCTCGATTAGATTCCAGTCTGTAACTCACTCCCGGGTATCTGTTATTCTATATATAAACCACCCTGAACCCCTCGATTAGATTCCAGTCTGCAACTCACTCCCGGATATCTGTTATTATACAAACCATTCCTAACCCCTCGATTAGATTCCAGTCTGTAACTCACTCCCGGGTATCTGTTATTCTATATATAAACCATCCCGATCCCCTCGATTAGGAAGCCTTCTTGATGCAATGTGTAGATCGTCCAACTCGGGAAGGGGCGGTACTGGATCTGGTATTGGGGAATGAGCCTGGACAGGTGGTTGAGGTTTCAGTAGGGGAACATTTTGGGAGTGGTGACCACAATTCCGTATGCTTTAGGGTACATTTGGACAGGGATGAGGGTAACCCTCGCGTTAAGGTGCTAAACTGGGGAAAGGCAAATTACGATAACATTAGACAGGAATTGAAGAGTTTGGATTGGGTGCGGCTGTTGGATAATAAATCAACATCGGACATGTGGGAGTCTTTCAAGCGGCAGTTGATTAGGATTCAGGAAAGTCATGTTCCTAAGAGAACAAAGGATAAGTATGGGAAGATTAGGGAGCTTTGGATAACGAGGGATATTGTGAACCTTGTCAAAAAGAAAAAGGAGATTTTAGTACAGTCTAGAAGCACGGGAACTGTCAAAACCCTTGGAGTATAAAGAAAGTAGGAAGGTACTGAAGCGGGAAATTAGGTGGGCTAGGAAGGGTCAGTCACCAGGGGGCAGAGGTTTAAGATCCACGGGGGCAAAGTTTAGAGGAGATGTGTGAGGCAGGTTTTTTACACAGAGGGTGGTGAGTGCCTGGAACGCGCTGCCAGGGGAGGCTGTGGAAGCAGATACATTAACGGCGTTCAAAAGGCATCTTGACAAACACATGGATAGGATGGGTATAGAGGGATACGGCACAAGGAAGTGCTGAGGGTTTTGGCAAAGGTTGGTATCATGGCCGGTACAGGCTTGGAGGGCTGAAGGGCCTGTTCCTGCGCTGTAATGTTCTTTGTTCTCACCTCCCCACACACACCCCATATCCCCCAACATCAGCCACCCACACTCCCCATATCATAGAACAAAGAACAATGCAGAATTGTGCAGCATATTCCAAGTGCGGCCGTACCAAGGTTCTATACAACTGTAGCATGACTTGCCAGTTTATATACTCGATGCCCCGTCCAATGAAGGCAAGCATTCCGTTTGCTTTCTTGGCTACCTTGTCCACTGTGTTGCCACTTTCAAAGCTCTGTGGACCTGCACGCCCAGATCTCTCTCACTTTCTATATTCCTAAGAATTTTGCCATTTACGGTATATTCCCCCTCTATGTTAGACCTACCAAAATGCATTACCTCACATTTGTCCGGAGTAAACTCCATTTGCCATTTCTCTGCCCAAGTCTCCAACCTATCTATTTCCTGCTGTATCCTCTGACAATCCCCAACACTATCTGCCACTCCACCAACCTTGGTGTCATCGCAAACTTACTAATCAGACCGGCTATATTTTCCTCCAAATCGTTTATGTACCACAAACAACAGAGGCCCCAGCACCGATCCCTGTGGAACACCACTAGTCACAACCTTCCATTCAGAAAAACACCCTTCTACTGCTACCCTTTGCCTTCTGTGACTGAGCCAGTTCTGTATCCATCTTACCACCTCACCTCTGACCCCGTGTGACTTCACCCTTTGCACCAGTCTGCCACGAGGCACCTTGCCAAAGGCTTTACTGAAGTCCATGCAAACAACATCCAACACCCTCCCCTCATCAATCATCTTTGTCACCTCCTCAAAAAACTCAATCAAGTTGGTGATGCACAACCTCCCCTTCTCAAAACCACACTGTCCATCGCTGATTTCCAAATGGGTATAAATCCTGTCACTCAGAATTCTCACCAATAATTTACCTACGATATACGTGAGGCTCACCGGCCTATAGTTTCCAGGATTATCCCTGCTACCTTTCTAAAACAGCGGTACCACATTAGCTATTCTCCAGTCCTCTGGGATCTCACCTGTAGCCAATGAGGATACAAAGATGTCAGTCAAGGCCCCAGAAATTTCCTCCCTTATTTCCCTCAGTATTCTGGGGTAAATCCCATCTGGCCCAGGAGACTTATCTACCTCAATATCTTTTAAAAGACCCAATATCTCCTCCTTTTCGATGTTAACATGACCCAGTCTGTTCACACACTCTACCCAAGTATCAACTTCCACAAAGTCCTTCTGTTTGGTGAATACTGATGCAAAGTATTCATTTAGTCCCTCACCCGTTTCCTCTGGCTCAACAGGTGATTAAGAAGGCAAATGGAATTTTGTCCTTCATTGCTAGAGGGATGGAGTTTAAGACTCGGGAGGTTATGCTGCAATTGTATAAGGTGTTAGTGCGGCCACACCTGGAGTATTGTGTTCAGTTTTGGTCTCCTTACTTGGGAAAGGACGTACTGGCGCTGGAGGGTGTGCAGAGGAGATTCACGAGGTTAATCCCAGAGTTGAAGGGGTTGGATTACGAGGAGAGGTTGAGTAGACTGGGACAGTACTCATTGGAATTTAGAAGGATGAGTGAGGATCTTATAGAAACATTTAAAATTATGAAGGGAATGGATAGGATAGATGCGGGTAGGTTGTTTCCACTGGCGGGTGACAGCAGAACTAGGGGGCATAGCCTCATAATAAGGGGAAGTAGATTTAGGACTGAGTTTAGGAGGAACTTCTTCACCCAAAGGGTTGTGAATCTATGGAATTCCTTACCCAGTGAAGCAGTTGAGGCTCCTTCATTAAATGTTTTTAAGATAAAGATAGGTAGTTTTTTGACGAATAAAGGGATTAAGGGTTATGGTGTTCGGGCCGGAAAGTGGAACTGAGTCCACAAAAGATCAGCCATGATCTCATTGAATGGCAGAGCAGGCTCGAGGGGCCAGATGGCCGACTCCTGGTTCTTATGTTGTTTCTCTCAGGAACGTGACTTTCCAGAATCCTAAACAACTGCCACTTGAAAGACTCCCACATGTCCGATGTTGATGTATTATCCAACAGCTGCACCCAATCCAAATTCTTCAATTCCTGTCTAATGTTCTCATAATTTGCCTTTCCCCAGTTTAGCCCCTTAACGCGAGGGTTACCCTCATCCCTGTCCAAAGGCAAGACTTAGGATGCATCGGCTGGAGAGGAAAACTTTAGGGGATGGGCACAATGGAAATGTGGAGCATGTTCAAGGAACAGCTACTGCGTGTCCTTGATAAGTATGTACCTGTTAGGCAGGGAGGAAGTGGTCGAGCGAGGGAACCGTGGGTTACTAAAGCAGTTGAAACACGAGTCAAGAGGAAGAAGGAGGCTTATGTAAAGATGAGACGTGATGGTTCAGTTAGGGCGCTTGAGAGTTACAAGTTAGCTAGGAAGGCTCTAAAGAGAGAGCGAAGAAGAGCCAGGTGAGGACATGAGAAGTCTTTGGCAGGTAGGATCAAGGATAACCCTAAAGCTTTCTACAGATATGTCAGGAATAAAAGAATGACTAAGGTAAGAGTAGGGCCAGTCAAGGACAGTAGTGGGAAGTTGTGCGTAGAGTCCGAGGAGATAGGAGAGATGCTAAATGAGTATTTTTCGTCTGTATTCACACAGGAAAAAGACAAAGTTGTCGAGGAGTAGACTAGCAGGGCTTGAGGTTCATAAGGAGGAAGTGTTAGCGATTCTAGAAAGAGTGAAAATAGATAAGTCCCCTGGGCCAGATGGGCTTATCTTAGGATTCTCTGGGAAGCTAGGGAGGAGATTGCTGAGCATTTGGCTTTGATCTTTAAGTCATCTTTGTCTACAGGAATTGTGCCAGAAGACTGGAGGATAGCAAATGTTGTCCCCTTGTTCAAGAAGGGGAGTAAAGATAACCCCGGTAACTATAGACCAGTGAACCTTACTTCTGTTGTGGGAAAAGTCTTGGAAAGGTTTATGAAAGATAGGATGTATAATCATCTGGAAAGGAATAATTTGATTAGAGATAGTCAACATGGTTTTGTGAAGGGTAGGTCGTGCCTCACAAACCTCATTGAGTTCTTCGAGAAGGTGACCAATCAGGTGGACGAGGGTAAAGCAGTTGATGTGGTGTATATGGATTTCAGTAAAGCGTTTGATAAGGTTCCCCACGGTAGGCTATTGCAGAAAATACAGAGGCATGGGATTCAAGGTGATTTAGCAGTTTGGATCAGAAATTGGCTAGCTGATAGAAGACAGAGTGGTGGTTGATGGGAAATGTTCAGACTGGAGTCCAGTTAAAGTGATGTACCGCAAGGATCTGTTTTCCCGTACCAGCCTCCCCGGACAGGCGCCGGAATGTGGCGACTAGGGGCTTTTCACAGTAACTTCATTGAAGCCTACTCGTGACAATACGCGATTTTCATTTCATTTTTCATTTTGGGGCCACTGCTGTTTGTCATTTTTATAAATGACCTGGAGGAGGGCGTAGAAGGATGGATGAGTAAATTTGCAGATGACACTAAAGTCGGTGGAATTGTGGACAATGCAGAAGGATGTTACAAGTTACAGAGGGACATAGATAAGCTGCAGAGATGGGCTGAGAGGTGGCAAATGGAGTTTAATGCAGAAAAGTGTGAGGTGATTTGAGCAGAGGGCAGCAGAGCAGAGCTACTGATCAGCTGTTCTGGGGAAATTTGCATACGTGCAGTGCGGTCAGCCTAAGTTGAAGGTGGTTTGTGGAGGGGCTGTTGGCAAGTGACAGTTAAACCCGACCCTACCTCCTCCTCTAACCAACCCCCCACCCCACGGTGGTTGGGAAGCGGGAGCAGGGGCCTGTCGTGAAGGTGAGTGAGTGCCTTTAAATTTGCTTACCTTTCAGCGGCAGCAGGGTTTGAGGGAATATCAGGTAAGCTCTTCCTTTCTTTTTCTTTTTCTTGTTTTTTTTTAAATATAGAGGTGATGTCAGGGAAGGCAGTACAATGCTCCTCCTGCAGAATGTTTGAGGTGAGGGACGCCGTCAGTGTCCCTGCTGATTTCATCTGTGGGAAGTGCACCCAACTCCAGCTCCTCAAAAACCGTGTTAGGGACCTGGAGCTTGAGCTGGATGAACTTCGGATCATTCGGGAGGCAGAGGGGGTCATAGATAGGAGCTTCAGGGAAGTAGTTACACCAAAGACTGGAGATAGATGGGTAACTGTAAGAGGGACTGGGAAGAAGCAGTCAGTGCAGGGACCCCCTGCGGTCGTTCCCCTGAGTAACAAGTATACCGTTTTGGATACTTGTGGGGGGGACGACTTACCAGGGGTAAGCCATGGGGTACGGGCCTCTGGCACGGAGTCTGTCCCTGTTGCTCAGAAGGGAAGGGGGGAAGGAGTAGAACATTAGTAATTGGGGACTCAATAGTCAGGGGCACAGATAGGAGATTTTGTGGGAGCGAGAGAGACTCACGTTTGGTATGTTGCCTCCCAGGTGCAAGGGTACGTGATGTCTCGGATCTTGTTTTCCGGGTCCTTAAGGGGGAGGGGGAGCAGCCCCAAGTCGTAGTCCACATTGGCACTAACGACATAGGTAGGAAAGGGGACAAGGATGTCAGGCAGGCCTTTAGGGAGCTAGGATGGAAGCTCAGAGCGAGAACAAACAGAGTTGTTATCTCTGGGTTGTTGCCCGTGCCACGTGATAGTGAGATGAGGAATAGGGAGAGAGAGCAATTAAACACGTGGCTACAGGGATGGTGCAGGCGGGAGGGATTCATATTTCTGGATAACTGGGGCTCTTTCTGGGGAAGGTGGGACCTCTATAGACAGGATGGTCTACATCTGAACCTGAGGGGCACCAATATCCTGGGGGGGAGATTTGTTAGTGCTCTTTGGGGGGGTTTAAACTAATTCAGCAGGGGCATGGGAACCTGGATTGTAGTTTTGGGGTACGGGAGATTGAGAGTATAGAGGTTAGGAGCACAGATTTGACTTTGCAGGAGGGTGCCAGTGTTCAGGTAGGTGGTTTGAAGTGTGTCTACTTCAATGCCAGGAGTATACGAAATAAGGTAGGGGAACTGGCAGCATGGGTTGGTACTTGGGACTTCGATGTTGTGGCCATTTCAGAGACATGGATAGAGAAGGGACAGGAATGGTTGTTGCAGGTTCCGGGGTTTAGGTGTTTTAGTAAGCTCAGAGAAGGGGGCAAAAGAGGGGGAGGTGTGGCGCTGCTAGTCAAGGACAGTATTACGGTGGCGGAAAGGATGCTAGATGGGGACTCTTCTTCCGAGGTAGTATGGGCTGAGGTTAGAAACAGGAAAGGAGAGGTCACCCTGTTGGGAGTTTTCTATAGGCCACCTAATAGTTCTAGGGATTTAGAGGAAAGGATGGCGAAGATGATTCTGGAAAAGAGCGAAAGTAACAGGGTAGTTGTTATGGGAGACTTTAACTTTCCAAATATTGACTGGAAAAGATATAGTTCGAGTACATTAGATGGGTCGTTCTTTGTACAATGTGTGCAGGAGGGTTTCCTGACACAATATGTTGACAGGCCAACAGGAGGCGAGGCCACATTGGATTTGGTTTTGGGTAATGAACCAGGCCAGGTGTTAGATCTGGAGGTAGGTGAGCACTTTGGAAACAGTGACCACAATTCGGTGACCTTTACGTTAGTGATGGAAAGGGATAAGTATACCCTGCAGGGCAAGAGTTATAGCTGGGGGAAGGGCAATTATGATGCCATTAGACATGACTTAGGATGTGTTGGTTGGAGAAGTAGGCTGCAAGGGTTGGGCACACTGGATATGTGGAGCTTGTTCAAGGAACAGCTATTGCATGTTCTTGATAAGTACGTACCAGTCAGGCAGGGAGGAAGGGGTCGAGCGAGGGAACCGTGGTTTACCAAAGAAGTGGAATCTCTTGTTCAGAGGAAGAAGGAGGCCTATGTGAAGATGAGGCGTGAAGTTTCAGTTGGGGCGCTTGATAGTTACAAGGAAGCGAGGAAGGATCTAAAGAGAGAGCTGAGACGAGCAAGGAGGGGACATGAGAAGTCTTTGGCAGGTAGGATCAAGGAAAACCCAAAAGCTTTCTATAGGTATGTCAGGAATAAAAGAATGACTAGGGTAAGAGTAGGGCCAGTCAAGGACAGTGGTGGGAAGTTGTGTGTGGAGGCTGAGGAGATAAGCAAGATACTAAATGAATACTTTTCGTCAGTATTCACTCAAGAAAAAGATAATATTGTGGAGGAGAATGCTGAGACCCAGGCTATTAGAATAGATGGCATTGAGGTGCGTAGGGAAGAAGTGTTGGCATTTCTGGACAAGGTGAAAATAGATAAGTCCCCGGGGCCGGATGGGATTTATCCTAGGATTCTCTGGGAAGCCAGGGAAGAGATTGCTGAGCCTATGGCTTTGATTTTTAGGTCATTATTGGCTACAGGAATAGTGCCAGAGGACTGGAGGATAGCAAATGTGGTCCCTTTGTTCAAGAAGGGGAGTAGAGATAACCCCGGTAACTATAGGCCGGTGAGCCCAACGTCTGTGGTGGGTAAAGTCTTGGAGAGGATTATAAAAGATACGATTTATAATCATCTAGATAGGAATAATATGATTAGGGATAGTCAGCATGGTTTTGTGAAGGGTAGGTCATGCCTCAAAAACCTTATCGAGTTCTTTGAGAAGGTGACTGAACAGGTAGACGAGGGTAGAGCAGTTGATGTGGTGTATATGGATTTCAGTAAAGCGTTTGATAAGGTTCCCCACGGTCGGCTATTGCAGAAAATACGGAGGCTGGGGATTGAGGGTGATTTAGAGATGTGGATCAGAAATTGGCTAGTTGAAAGAAGACAGAGAGTGGTGGTTGATGGGAAATGTTCAGAATGGAGTTCAGTTACGAGTGGCGGACCACAAGGATCTGTTCTGGGGCCGTTGCTGTTTGTCATTTTTATAAATGACCTAGAGGAGGGCGCAGAAGGATGGGTGAGTAAATTTGCAGACGACACTAAAGTCGGTGGAGTTGTAGACAGTGCGGAAGGATGTTGCAGGTTACAGAGGGACATAGATAAGCTGCAGAGCTGGGCTGAGAGGTGGCAAATGGAGTTTAATGTGGAGAAGTGTGAGGTGATTCACTTTGGAAAGAATAACAGGAATGCGGAATATTTGGCTAATGGTAAAATTCTTGGTAGTGTGGATGAGCAGAGGGATCTCGGTGTCCATGTACATAGATCCCTGAAAGTTGCCACCCAGGTTGATAGGGTTGTGAAGAAGGCCTATGGTGTGTTGGCCTTTATTGGTAGAGGGATTGAGTTCCAGAGCCATGAGGACATGTTGCAGTTGTACAAAACTCTAGTACGGCCGCATTTGGAGTATTGCATACAGTTCTGGTCGCCTCATTATAGGAAGGACGTGGAAGCTTTGGAACGGGTGCAGAGGAGATTTACCAGGATGTTGCCTGGTATGGAGGGAAAATCTTATGAGGAAAGGCTGATGGACTTGAGATTGTTTTCGTTAGAGAGAAGAAGGTTAAGAGGTGACTTAATAGAGGCATACAAAATGATCAGAGGGTTAGATAGGGTGGACAGCGAGAGCCTTCTCCCGCGGATGGAGGTGGCTAGCACGAGGGGACATAGCCTTAAATTGAGGGGTAATAGATATAGGACAGAGGTCAGAGGTGGGTTTTTTACGCAAAGAGTGGTGAGGCCGTGGAATGCCCTACCTGCAACAGTCGTGAACTCGCCAACATTGAGGGCATTAAAAAATTTATTGGATAAGCATATGGATGATAAGGGCATAGTGTAGGTTAGATGGCCTTTAGTTTTTTTTCCATGTCGGTGCAACATCGAGGGCCGAAGGGCCTGTACTGCGCTGTATCATTCTATGTTCTATGTTCTATGTGATTCATTTTGGAAGGAATAACAGGAAGACAGAGTACTGGGCTAATGGTAAGATTTTTGGTAGTGTGGACGAGCAGAGAGATCTCGGTGTCCATGTACATAGATCCCTGAAAGTTGCCACCCAGGTTGAGAGGGTTGTTAAGAAGGCGTACGGTGTGTTAGCTTTTAATGGTAGAGGAATTGAGTTTCGGGACCATGAGGTCATGTTGCAGTTGTACAAAACTCTGGTGCGGCCGCATTTGGAGTATTGCGTGCAGTTTTGGTCGCCACATTATAGGAAGGATGTGGAAGCATTGGAAAGGGTACAGAGGAGATTTACAAGAATGTTGGCTGGTATGGAGGGAAGATCTTATGAGGAAAGGCTGAAGGACTTGAGGCTGTTTTCGTTAGAGAGAAGAAGGTTCAGAGGTGACTTAATTGAGGCATACAAGATGATCAGAGGATTAGATAGGGTGGACATTGAGAGCCTTTTTCCTCGGATGGTGATGTCCAGCACGAGGGGACATAGCTTTAAATTGAGGGGAGATAGATATAGGACAGATGTCAGAGGTAGGTTCTTTACTCAGAGAGTAGTAAGGGCGTGTAATGCCCTGCCTGCAACAGTAGTGGACCCGCCAACACTAAACGCATTCAAATGGTCATTGGATAGGCATATGGACGATAAGGGAATAGTGTAGATGGGCTTTAGAGGGGTTTCACGGTCGGCGCAACATCGTGGGCCGAAGGGACTGTACTGCGCTGTAATGTTCTATGTTCTAAAATACCCCAAAACATACAGAATTGTGGTCACTACTCCCAAAATGTTCCCCTACTGAAACCTCAACCACCTGTCCAGGCTCATTCCCCAATACCAGATCCAGTACCCGCCCCTTCCCGAGTTGGACGATCTACATATTGCATCAAGAAGGCTTCCTGGATGCTCCTTACAAACTCTGCCCCATCCAAACCCCCAACACTCAGTGAGTTCCCAGTTGGGGGGCCTGTAATAAACCCCCAATATTGAGACTGCCCCCTTCCTGTTCCTGAGCTCTACCCAGAATGCCTCATTGTATGAACCCTCCCAAGGTGTCCTCCCGCAGTACGGCTATAATGTTCTCCTTATCCAGTAATGGGGCTGGTTTAGCTCACCAGGCTAAATCGCTGGCTTTTAAAGCAGACCAGCAGCACGGTTCGATTCCCGTACCAGCCTCCCCGGACAGGCGCCGGAATGTGACGACTAGGGGCTTTTCACAGTAACTTCATTGAAGCCTACTCGTGACAATAAGCGATTTTCATTTCATTTCATAATGCTACTCCCCCACCCCTTTTACATCCCCCTCTATCCTCCACCCTCACCCACCCACACTCCCCATATCCCCCTCACCCACCCACACTCCCCATATCCCCCTCACCCACCCACACTCCCCATATCCTCCTCACCCACCCACACTCCCCATATCCTCCCTCACCCACCCACACTCCCCATATCCCCCTCACCCACCCACACTCCCCATATCCCCCTCACCCACCCACACTCCCCATATCCCCCCTCACCCACCCACACTCCCCATATCCCCCTCACCCACCCACACTCCCCATATCCCCCTCACCCACCCACACTCCCATATCCCCTCACCCACCCACACTCCCCATATCTCCCCCTCACCCACCCACACTCCCCATATCCCCCTCACCCACCCACACTCCCCATATCCTCCCCTCACCCACCCACACTCCCCATATCCCCCTCACCCACCCACACTCCCCATATCCCCCTCACCCACCCACACTCCCCATATCCCCCTCACCCACCCACACTCCCCATATCCCCCTCACCCACCCACACTCCCCATATCCCCCTCACCCACCCACACTCCCCATATCCCCCTCACCCACCCACACTCCCCATATCCCCCTCACCCACCCACACTCCCCATATCCCCCTCACCCACCCACACTCCCCATATCCCCCTCACCCACCCACACTCCCCATATCCCCCTCACCCACCCACACTCCCCATATCCCCCTCACCCACCCACACTCCCCATATCCCCTCACCCACCCACACTCCCCATATCCCTCACCCACCCACACTCCCCATATCCCCCTCACCCACCCACACTCCCCATATCCCCCTCACCCACCCACACTCCCCATATCCCCCTCACCCACCCACACTCCCCATATCCCCCTCACCCACCCACACTCCCCATATCCCCCCTCACCCACCCACACTCCCCATATCCCCCCTCACCCACCCACACTCCCCATATCCCCCTCACCCACCCACACTCCCCATATCCCCCTCACCCACCCACACTCCCCATATCCCCCTCACCCACCCACACTCCCCATATCCCCCTCACCCACCCACACTCCCCATATCCCCCTCACCCACCCACACTCCCCATATCCCCCTCACCCACCCACACTCCCCATATCCTCCCCCTCACCCACCCACACTCCCCATATCCCCCTCACCCACCCACACTCCCCATATCCCCCCCTCACCCACCCACACTCCCCATATCCCCCTCACCCACCCACACTCCCCATATCCCCCTCACCCACCCACACTCCCCATATCCCCCTCACCCACCCACACTCCCCATATCCCCCTCACCCACCCACACTCCCCATATCCCCCTCACCCACCCACACTCCCCATATCCCCCTCACCCACCCACACTCCCCATATCCCC
>NC_052146.1:312773171-312828678 GCF_902713615.1 Scyliorhinus canicula
GGAGCAGTCGATGATCAGAGTGCAGGAAGGGGAGTCGATGGTCAGAGTGCAGGATCGGCAGTCGATGGTCAGAGTGCAGGACGGGGAGTCGATGGTCAGAGTGCAGGACGAGCAGTCGATGGTCAGAGTGCAGGATGGGGAGTCGATGGTCAGTGTGCAGGATGGGGAGTCGATGATCTGAGTGAAGGATGGGTAGTCGATGGTCAGAGTGCAGGATGAGCAGTCGATGGTCAGAGTTCAGGATGGGGAGTCGATGGTCAGAGTGCAGGATGGGGAGTCGATGGTCAGAGTGCAGGAAGGAGCAGTCGATGGTCAGAGTGCAGGATGAGCAGTCGATGATCAGAGTGCAGGATGGGCAGTCGATGGTCAGAGTGCAGGATCGGCAGTCGATGGTCAGAGTGCAGGATGGGGAGTCGATGGTCAGAGTACAGGATGAGCAGTCGATGGTCAGAGTGCAGGATAGGGAGTCGATGGTCAGATAGCAGGATGGAGCAGTCGATGGTCAGAGTGCAGGATGGAGCAGTCGATGGTCAGATAGCAGGATGGAGCAGTCGATGGTCAGAGTGCAGGATGGAGCAGTCGATGGTCAGATAGCAGGATGGAGCAGTCGATGATCAGAGTGCAGGATGGGGAGTCGATGGTCAGAGTGGAGGATGGAGCAGTCGATGGTCAGAATGCAGGATGGGCAGTCGATGGTCAGAATGCAGGATGGGGAGTCGATGGTCAGAGTCGAGGATGGAGCAGTCGATGATCAGAGTACAGGATGAGCAGTCGATGGTCAGAGTGCAGGATGGAGCAGTCGATGATCAGAGTGCAGGAAGGGGAGTCGATGGTCAGAGTGCAGGATCGGCAGTCGATGGTCAGAGTGCAGGATCGGCAGTCGATGGTCAGTGCAGGATGGGGAGTCGATGGTCAGAGTGCAGGATGGGGAGTCGATGATCAGAGTGCAGGATGGGCAGTCGATGGTCAGAGTGCAGGATGGAGCAGTCGATGGTCAGAGTGCAGGATGGGGAGTCGATGGTCAGAGTGCAGGATGGGGAGTCGATGGTCAGAGTGCAGGATGAGCAGTCGATGGTCAGAGTGCAGGATGGAGCAGTCGATGGTCAGAGTGCAGGATGGGGAGTCGATGGTCAGAATGCAGGATGGGTAGTCGATGGTCAGAGTGCAGGATGGGGAGTCGATGGTCTGAGTGAAGGATGGGGAGTCGATGGTCAGAGTGCAGGATGGGGAGTCGATGATCAGAGTGCAGGATGGGGAGTCGATGGTCAGAGTGCAGGATGAGCAGTCGATGGTCAGAGTGCAGGATGGGCAGTCGATGGTCAGAGTGCAGGATGGAGCAGTCGATGGTCAGAGTGCAGGATGGAGCAGTCGATGGTCAGAGTGCAGGATGGGGAGTCGATGGTCAGAGTGCAGGATGGGGAGTCGATGGTCAGAGTGCAGGATGGGGAGTCGATGGTCAGAGTGCAGGATGGGGAGTCGATGGTCAGAGTGCTGGATGGGCAGTCGATGTTCAGAGTGCAGGATGGAGCAGTCGATGGTCAGAGTGCAGGATGGAGCAGTCGATGATCAGAGTGCAGGAAGGGGAGTCGATGGTCAGAGTGCAGGATCGGCAGTCGATGGTCAGAGTGCAGGATGGGGAGTCGATGGTCAGAGTGCAGGATGGGCAGTCGATGGTCAGAGCCAGGATGGAGCAGTCGATGGTCAGAGTGCAGGATGGGGAGTCGATGGTCAGAGTTCAGGATGGGGAGTCGATGATCTGAGTGAAGGATGGGGAGTCGATGGTCAGAGTGCAGGATGGGGAGTCGATGGTCAGAGTGCAGGATGGAGCAGTCGATGGTCAGAGTGCAGGATGGGGAGTCGATGGTCAGAGTGCAGGATGGGGAGTCGATGGTCAGAGTGCAGGATGGGGAGTCGATGGTCAGAGTGCAGGATGGGGAGTCGATGGTCAGAGTGCTGGATGGGCAGTCGATGTTCAGAGTGCAGGATGGAGCAGTCGATGGTCAGAGTGCAGGATGGAGCAGTCGATGATCAGAGTGCAGGAAGGGGAGTCGATGGTCAGAGTGCAGGATCGGCAGTCGATGGTCAGAGTGCAGGATGGGGAGTCGATGGTCAGAGTGCAGGACGAGCAGTCGATGGTCAGAGTGCAGGATGGGGAGTCGATGGTCAGTGTGCAGGATGGGGAGTCGATGATCTGAGTGAAGGATGGGTAGTCGATGGTCAGAGTGCAGGATGAGCAGTCGATGGTCAGAGTTCAGGATGGGGAGTCGATGGTCAGAGTGCAGGATGGGGAGTCGATGGTCAGAGTGCAGGATGGAGCAGTCGATGGTCAGAGTGCAGGATGAGCAGTCGATGATCAGAGTACAGGATGGGGAGTCGATGGTCAGAGTGCAGGATGGGGAGTCGATGGTCAGAGTGCAGGATAGAGCAGTCGATGGTCAGAGTGCAGGATGGGGAGTCGATGGTCAGAGTGCAGGATGAGCAGTCGATGATCAGAGTGCAGGATGGAGAAGTCGATGGTCAGAGTGCAGGATCGGCAGTCGATGATCAGAGTGCAGGATGGGCAGTCGATGGTCAGAGTGCAGGATCGGCAGTCGATGGTCAGAGTGCAGGATGGGGAGTCGATGGTCAGAGTACAGGATGAGCAGTCGATGGTCAGAGTGCAGGATAGGGAGTCGATGGTCAGATAGCAGGATGGAGCAGTCGATGGTCAGAGTGCAGGATGGAGCAGTCGATGGTCAGATAGCAGGATGGAGCAGTCGATGGTCAGAGTGCAGGATGGAGCAGTCGATGGTCAGATAGCAGGATGGAGCAGTCGATGATCAGAGTGCAGGATGGGGAGTCGATGGTCAGAGTGGAGGATGGAGCAGTCGATGGTCAGAATGCAGGATGGGCAGTCGATGGTCAGAATGCAGGATGGGGAGTCGATGGTCAGAGTGGAGGATGGAGCAGTCGATGATCAGAGTACAGGATGAGCAGTCGATGGTCAGAGTGCAGGATGGAGCAGTCGATGATCAGAGTGCAGGAAGGGGAGTCGATGGTCAGAGTGCAGGATCGGCAGTCGATGGTCAGAGTGCAGGATCGGCAGTCGATGGTCAGAGTGCAGGATGGGGAGTCGATGGTCAGAGTGCAGGATGGGGAGTCGATGATCAGAGTGCAGGATGGGCAGTCGATGTTCAGAGTGCAGGATGGAGCAGTCGATGGTCAGAGTGCAGGATGGGGAGTCGATGGTCAGAGTGCAGGATGGGTAGTCGATGGTCAGAGTGCAGGATGGGGAGTCGATGGTCAGAGTGAAGGATGGGAGTCGATGGTCAGAGTGCAGGATGGGGAGTCGATGATCAGAGTGCAGGATGGGAGTCGATGGTCAGAGTGCAGGATGAGGCAGTCGATGGTCAGAGTGCAGGATGGGCAGTCGATGGTCAGAGTGCAGGATGGAGCAGTCGATGGTCAGAGTGCAGGATGGAGCAGTCGATGGTCAGAGTGCAGGATGGGGAGTCGATGGTCAGAGTGCAGGATGGGGAGTCGATGGTCAGAGTGCAGGATGGGGAGTCGATGGTCAGAGTGCAGGATGGGGAGTCGATGGTCAAGTGCTGGATGGGCAGTCGATGTTCAGAGTGCAGGATGGCAGTCGATGGTCAGAGTGCAGGATGGAGCAGTCGATGATCAGAGTGCAGGAAGGGGAAGTCGATGGTCGGAGTGCAGGATCGGCAGTCGATGGTCAGAGTGCAGGATGGGGAGTCGATGGTCAGAGTGCAGGATGGGGAGTCGATGATCAGAGTGCAGGATGGGCAGTCGATGGTCAGAGTGCAGGATGGAGCAGTCGATGGTCAGAGTGCAGGATGGGGAGTCGATGGTCAGTGTGCAGGATGGGGAGTCGATGGTCAGAGTTCAGGATGGGGAGTCGATGATCTGAGTGAAGGATGGGAGTCGATGGTCAGAGTGCAGGATGAGCAGTCGATGGTCAGAGTGCAGGATGGGGAGTCGATGGTCAGGGGGCAGGATGGGGAGCGATGGTCAGTGCAGGGCATCGATGGTCAGAGTGCAGGATGGCAGTCGATGGTCAGAGTGCGGGATGGGAGTCGATGGTCAGAGTGCAGGATGGGAGTCGATGATCAGAGTGCAGGATGGGCAGTCGATGGTCAGAGTGCAGGATGGAGCAGTCGATGGTCAGAGTGCAGGATGGGGAGTCGATGGTCAGAGTGCAGGATGGGGAGTCGATGGTCAGAGTGCAGGATGGAGCAGTCGATGGTCAGAGTGCAGGATGGAGCAGTCGATGGTCAGAGTGCAGGATGGAGCAGTCGATGGTCAGAGTGCAGGATGGGGAGTCGATGGTCAGAGTGCAGGATGGGAGTCGATGGTCAGAGTGAAGGATGGGGAGTCGATGGTCAGAGTGCAGGATGGGGCAGTCGATGGTCAGAGTGCAGGATGGGGAGTCGATGGTCAGAGTGCAGGATGGAGCAGTCGATGGTCAGAGTGCAGGATGGGCAGTCGATGGTCAGAGTGCAGGATGGGCAGTCGATGGTCAGAGTGCAGGATGGAGCAGTCGATGGTCAGAGTGCAGGATGGGGAGTCGATGGTCAGAGTGCAGGATGGGGAGTCGATGGTCAGAGTGCAGGATGGGCAGTCGATGGTCAGAGTGCAGGATGGGGCAGTCGATGGTCAGAGTGCAGGATGGAGCAGTCGATGGTCAGAGTGCAGGATGGGCAGTCGATGGTCAGAGTGCAGGATGGGAGTCGATGGTCAGAGTGCAGGATGGGGCAGTCGATGGTCAGAGTGCAGGATGGGGAGTCGATGGTCAGAGTGCAGGATGGGAGTCGATGGTCAGAGTGCAGGATGGAGCAGTCGATGGTCAGAGTGCAGGATGGGGAGTCGATGGTCAGAGTGCAGGATGGGGAGTCGATGGTCAGAGTGCAGGATGGGGAGTCGATGGTCAGAGTGCAGGATGGGGAGTCGATGGTCAGAGTGCAGGATGGGCAGTCGATGGTCAGAGTGCAGGATGGAGCAGTCGATGGTCAGAGTGCAGGATGGAGCAGTCGATGGTCAGAGTGCAGGATGGGGAGTCGATGGTCAGAGTGCAGGATGGGAGTCGATGGTCAGAGTGCAGGATGGGGAGTCGATGGTCAGAGTGCAGGATGGGGAGTCGATGGTCAGAGTGCTGGATGGGCAGTCGATGTTCAGAGTGCAGGATGGAGCAGTCGATGGTCAGAGTGCAGGATGGAGCAGTCGATGATCAGAGTGCAGGAAGGGGAGTCGATGGTCAGAGTGCAGGATCGGCAGTCGATGGTCAGAGTGCAGGATGGGGAGTCGATGGTCAGAGTGCAGGATGGGCAGTCGATGGTCAGAGAGCA
Organism: Scyliorhinus canicula; assembly: GCF_902713615.1. NCBI lineage: Eukaryota > Metazoa > Chordata > Chondrichthyes > Carcharhiniformes > Scyliorhinidae > Scyliorhinus > Scyliorhinus canicula. The sequence continues at coordinate 312,778,517 of NC_052146.1, forward strand.
GGATGGAGCAGTCGATGGTCAGAGTGCAGGATGGGGAGTCGATGGTCAGAGTTCAGGATGGGGAGTCGATGATCTGAGTGCAGGATGGGGAGTCGATGGTCAGAGTGCAGGATGGGGAGTCGATGGTCAGAGTGCAGGATGGAGCAGTCGATGGTCAGAGTGCAGGATGGGGAGTCGATGGTCAGAGTGCAGGATGGGGAGTCGATGGTCAGAGTGCAGGATGGGGAGTCGATGGTCAGAGTGCAGGATGGGGAGTCGATGGTCAGAGTGCTGGATGGGCAGTCGATGTTCAGAGTGCAGGATGGAGCAGTCGATGGTCAGAGTGCAGGATGGAGCAGTCGATGATCAGAGTGCAGGAAGGGGAGTCGATGGTCAGAGTGCAGGATCGGCAGTCGATGGTCAGAGTGCAGGATGGGGAGTCGATGGTCAGAGTGCAGGACGAGCAGTCGATGGTCAGAGTGCAGGATGGGGAGTCGATGGTCAGTGTGCAGGATGGGGAGTCGATGATCTGAGTGAAGGATGGGTAGTCGATGGTCAGAGTGCAGGATGAGCAGTCGATGGTCAGAGTTCAGGATGGGGAGTCGATGGTCAGAGTGCAGGATGGGGAGTCGATGGTCAGAGTGCAGGATGGAGCAGTCGATGGTCAGAGTGCAGGATGAGCAGTCGATGATCAGAGTACAGGATGGGGAGTCGATGGTCAGAGTGCAGGATGGGGAGTCGATGGTCAGAGTGCAGGATAGAGCAGTCGATGGTCAGAGTGCAGGATGGGGAGTCGATGGTCAGAGTGCAGGATGAGCAGTCGATGATCAGAGTGCAGGATGGAGAAGTCGATGGTCAGAGTGCAGGATCGGCAGTCGATGATCAGAGTGCAGGATGGGCAGTCGATGGTCAGAGTGCAGGATCGGCAGTCGATGGTCAGAGTGCAGGATGGGGAGTCGATGGTCAGAGTACAGGATGAGCAGTCGATGGTCAGAGTGCAGGATAGGGAGTCGATGGTCAGATAGCAGGATGGAGCAGTCGATGGTCAGAGTGCAGGATGGAGCAGTCGATGGTCAGATAGCAGGATGGAGCAGTCGATGGTCAGAGTGCAGGATGGAGCAGTCGATGGTCAGATAGCAGGATGGAGCAGTCGATGATCAGAGTGCAGGATGGGGAGTCGATGGTCAGAGTGGAGGATGGAGCAGTCGATGGTCAGAATGCAGGATGGGCAGTCGATGGTCAGAATGCAGGATGGGGAGTCGATGGTCAGAGTGGAGGATGGAGCAGTCGATGATCAGAGTACAGGATGAGCAGTCGATGGTCAGAGTGCAGGATGGAGCAGTCGATGATCAGAGTGCAGGAAGGGGAGTCGATGGTCAGAGTGCAGGATCGGCAGTCGATGGTCAGAGTGCAGGATCGGCAGTCGATGGTCAGAGTGCAGGATGGGGAGTCGATGGTTTGAGTGCAGGATGGGGAGTCGATGATCAGAGTGCAGGATGGGCAGTCGATGTTCAGAGTGCAGGATGGAGCAGTCGATGGTCAGAGTGCAGGATGGGGAGTCGATGGTCAGAGTGCAGGATGGGGAGTCGATGGTCAGAGTGCAGGATGAGCAGTCGATGGTCAGAGTGCAGGATGGAGCAGTCGATGGTCAGAGTGCAGGATGGGGAGTCGATGGTCAGAGTGCAGGATGGGGAGTCGATGATCAGAGTGCAGGATGAGCAGTCGATGGTCAGAGTGCAGGATGGGCAGTCGATGGTCAGAGTGCAGGATGGAGCAGTCGATGGTCAGAGTGCAGGATGGAGCAGTCGATGGTCAGAGTGCAGGATGGGGAGTCGATGGTCAGAGTGCAGGATGGGGAGTCGATGGTCAGAGTGCAGGATGGGGAGTCGATGGTCAGAGTGCAGGATGGGGAGTCGATGGTCAGAGTGCTGGATGGGCAGTCGATGTTCAGAGTGCAGGATGGAGCAGTCGATGGTCAGAGTGCAGGATGGAGCAGTCGATGATCAGAGTGCAGGAAGGGGAGTCGATGGTCAGAGTGCAGGATCGGCAGTCGATGGTCAGAGTGCAGGATGGGGAGTCGATGGTCAGAGTGCAGGATGGGCAGTCGATGATCAGAGTGCAGGATGGGCAGTCGATGGTCAGAGTGCAGGATGGAGCAGTCGATGGTCAGAGTGCATGATGGGGAGTCGATGGTCAGTGTGCAGGATGGGGAGTCGATGGTCAGAGTGCAGGATGGGGAGTCGATGATCTGAGTGAAGGATGGGTAGTCGATGGTCAGAGTGCAGGATGAGCAGTCGATGGTCAGAGTGCAGGATGGGGAGTCGATGGTCAGAGTGCAGGATGGGGAGTCGATGGTCAGAGTGCAGGATGGAGCAGTCGATGGTCAGAGTGCAGGATGGAGCAGTCGATGGTCAGAGTGCAGGATGGGCAGTCGATGGTCAGAGTGCAGGATGGGAGTCGATGATCAGAGTGCAGGATGGGGAGTCGATGGTCAGAGTGCAGGATGGGCAGTCGATGGTCAGAGTGCAGGATGGGGAGTCGATGGTCAGAGTGCAGGATGGAGCAGTCGATGGTCAGAGTGCAGGATGGAGCAGTCGATGGTCAGAGTGCAGGATGGGGAGTCGATGGTCTGAGTGAAGGATGGGAGTCGATGGTCAGAGTGCAGGATGGAGCAGTCGATGGTCAGAGTGCAGGATGGGGAGTCGATGGTCTGAGTGAAGGATAGGTAGTCGATGGTCAGAGTGCAGGATAGGGTGAAAGGTTAACGTTCAGAATTGGAGAGAGTACACAGTACGATGTGGAGTGTACAGTTGGTGATTTTGACTTTAAGAGGATTGAGAAGAACTGATGAAAGTAGAATCAGAAATGTTGTGAGGGGGGAATAGCAATGATGGAACATTGTAATGATGGAGCATTGTAATGATGGAGCATTGTAATGATGGAGCATTGTAATGATGGAGCATTGTAATGATGGAGCATTGTAATGATGGAGCATTGTAATGATGGAGCATTGTAATGATGGAGCATTGTAATGATGGAGCATTGTAATGATGGAGCATTGTAATGATGGAACATTGTAATGATGGAGCATTGTAATGATGGAGCATTGTAATGATGGAGCATTGTAATGATGGAGCATTGTAATGATGGAGCATTGTAATGATGGAGCATTGTAATGATGGAGCATTGTAATGATGGAGCATTGTAATGATGGAGCATTGTAATGATGGAGCATTGTAATGATGGAACATTGTAATGATGGAGCATTGTAATGATGGAGCATTGTAATGATGGAGCATTGTAATGATGGAGCATTGTAATGATGGAGCATTGTAATGATGGAGCATTGTAATGATGGAGCATTGTAATGATGGAGCATTGTAATGATGGAGCATTGTAATGATGGAGCATTGTAATGATGGAGCATTGTAATGATGGAGCATTGTAATGATGGAGCATTGTAATGATGGAGCATTGTAATGATGGAACATTGTAATGATGGAACATTGTAATGATGGAGCATTGTAATGATGGAGCATTGTAATGATGGAACATTGTAATGATGGAACATTGTAATGATGGAGCATTGTAATGATGGAGCATTGTAATGATGGAGCATTGTAATGATGGAGCATTGTAATGATGGAGCATTGTAATGCAAGATGCGAGTATGAAATGGCTGCCCCCTGTCTGAAGTGTTTCTCAATATGTGTCTGAGCCTCAAGTCTTGGGAACTGATGTCAAACATTTCAGACAGAAACAACAGCTTCTGAGAAACAGGCGGTGGATTATGTGCAACCTCGACTGAGCACTGAATAGTGTCAGTTGTGTAAACGTTGATGTGTATTGGTGTGAGTTGGTGCCTGTGTGTGTGAGGAGTGTGTGTTGACAAGTGCTGTGTTGTTGACAGTTGGTGTGTGTTGTTGACAATTCACTGAGTATCTTCAAGACAGAGATAGATAGGTTCTTGATTAATAAGGGGATCAGGAGTTATTGGGAGAAGGCAGGAGAATGAGGATGAGAAAATATGAAAATGAAATGAAAATGAAAATCGCTTATTGTCGCGAGTAGGCTTCAATGAAGTTACTGTGAAAAGCCCCTAGTCGCCACATTCCGGCGCCTGTCCGGGGAGGCTGGTAGGGGAATCGAACCGTGCTGCTGGCCTGCTTGGTCTGCTTGAAAAGCCAGCAATTTAGCTCAGTGAGCTAAACCAGCTATCAGCCATGATTGAATGGCGGAGCAGACTCGATGGGCCGAGTGGCCTAATTCTGCTCCTATGTCTTATGGTCTCAAGGTGTGTGTGTCAGTTGGTGTGTGTTTTTGACAGTTGGTGTGTGTTAGTGACAGTTGGTGTGTTGGTGACAGTTGGTGTGTTGTTGACAGTTGGTGTGTGTTAGTGACAGTTGGTGTGTGTTGACAGTTGGTGTGTGTTGGTGACAGTTGCTGTGTTGTTGACAGTTGGTGTGTGTTGACAGTTGGTGTGTGTTGACAGTTGGTGTGTGTTGGTGACAGTTGCTGTGTGTTGGTGACAGTTGGTGTGTGTTAGTGACAGTTGGTGTGTGTTAGTGACAGTTGTTGTGTTGTTGACAGTTGGTGTGTGTTGTTGACAGTTGGTGTGTGTTGTTGACAGTTGGTGTGTGTTGTTGACAGTTGGTGTGTGTTGTTGACAGTTGGTGTGTGTTGTTGACAGTTGGTGTGTGTTGTTGACAGTTGGTGTGTGTTGTTGACAGTTGGTGTGTGTTGTTGACTGTTGGTGTGTGTTGTTGACAGTTGGTGTGTGTTGTTGACAGTTGGTGTGTGTTGTTGACAGTTGGTGTTAACATGTACTAGATGCTGTGGAATGAAGAGGCAAGAGTTCAGCTCCTTTTTCACCAACACACCTTTAATGGTTCAAACTTACTCTGCACAGAACTCTACAGATCATCACAAGCTCCAGAGTCCACCTGAAGCCCCTTTACATATCAGTGTCAATCATTGAACACTTAACATAAATGAGACAACTAATTGCAATGTCTCTTAACCCATTACTTAACAGTTGGTGTGTGTTAGTGACAGTTGGTGTGTGTTGTTGACAGTTGGTGTGTGTTGACAGTTGGTGTGTGCTGTTGACAGTTGGTGTGTGTTGTTGATAGTTGGTGTGTGTTGTTGACAGTTGGTGTGTTGTTGACAGTTGGTGTGTGTTGTTGACAGTTGGTGTGTGTTGTTGACAGTTGGTGTGTGTTGTTGACAGTTGGTGTGTGTTGACAGTTGGTGTGTTGTTGACAGTTGGTGTGTTGTTGACAGTTGGTGTGTGTTGACAGTTAGTGTGTGTTGTTGACAGTTGGTGTGTGTTGTTGACAGTTGGTGTGTGTTGTTGACAGTTGCTGTGTGTTGTTGACAGTTGGTGTGTGTTGTTGACAGTTGGTGTGTGTTGTTGACTGTTGGTGTGTGTTGTTGACAGTTGGTGTGTGTTGTTGACAGTTGGTGTGTGTTGTTGACAGTTGGTGTTAACATGTACTAGATGCTGTGGAATGAAGAGGCAAGAGTTCAGCTCCTTTTTCACCAACACACCTTTAATGGTTCAAACTTACTCTGCACAGAACTCTACAGATCATCACAAGCTCCAGAGTCCACCTGAAGCCCCTTTACATATCAGTGTCAATCATTGAACACTTAACATAAATGAGACAACTAATTGCAATGTCTCTTAACCCATTACTTAACAGTTGGTGTGTGTTAGTGACAGTTGGTGTGTGTTGTTGACAGTTGGTGTGTGTTGACAGTTGGTGTGTGCTGTTGACAGTTGGTGTGTGTTGTTGATAGTTGGTGTGTGTTGTTGACAGTTGGTGTGTTGTTGACAGTTGGCGTGTGTTGTTGACAGTTGGTGTGTGTTGTTGACAGTTGGTGTGTGTTGTTGACAGTTGGTGTGTGTTGACAGTTGGTGTGTTGTTGACAGTTGGTGTGTGTTGACAGTTAGTGTGTGTTGTTGACAGTTGGTGTGTTGACAGTTGGTGTGTTGTTGACAGTTGGTGTGTGTTGTTGACAGTTGGTGTGTGTTGTTGACAGTTGATGTGTGTTGTTGACAGTTGGTGTGTGTTGTTGACAGTTGGTGTGTGTTGTTGACAGTTGGTGTGTGTTGTTGACAGTTGGTGTGTGTTGTTGACAGTTGGTGTGTTGACAGTTGGTGTGTTGTTGACAGTTGGTGTGTGTTGTTGACAGTTGGTGTGTGTTGTTGACAGTTGGTGTGTGTTGTTGACAGTTGGTGTGTGTTGTTGACAGTTGGTGTGTGTTGTTGACAGTTGGTGTGTGTTGTTGACAGTTGCTGTGTGTTGTTGACAGTTGGTGTGTGTTGTTGACAGTTGGTGTGTGTTGTTGACAGTTGGTGTGTGTTGTTGACAGTTGGTGTGTGTTGTTGACAGTTGGTGTGTGTTGTTGACAGTTGGTGTGTGTTGTTGACAGTTGGTGTGTGTTGTTGACAGTTGGTGTGTGTTATTGACAGTTGGTGTGTGTTGTTGACTGTTGGTGTGTGTTGTTGACAGTTGGTGTGTTGTTGACATTTGATGTGTGTTGTTGACAGTTGGTGTGTGTTGACAGTTGGTGTGTGTTGTTGACAGTTGATGTGTGTTGTTGACAGTTGGTGTGTGTTGTTGACAGTTGGTGTGTGTTGTTGACAGTTGGTGTGTGTTGTTGACAGTTGGTGTGTGTTGTTGACAGTTGATGTGTTGTTGACAGTTGGTGTGTGTTGTTGACAGTTGGTGTGTTGTTGACAGTTGATGTGTGTTGTTGACAGTTGGCGTGTGTTGTTGACAGTTGGCGTGTGTTGTTGACAGTTGGCGTGTGTTGTTGACAGTTGGCGTGTTGTTGACAGTTGATGTGTGTTGTTGACAGGTGGTGTGTGTTGTTGACACTTGGTGTGTGTTGTTGACAGTTGGTGTGTGTTGTTGACAGTTGGTGTGTTGTTGACAGTTGATGTGTTGTTGACAGTTGATGTGTGTTGTTGACAGTTGATGTGTGTTGTTGACAGTTGGTGTGTGTTGTTGACAGTTGGCGTGTGTTGTTGACAGTTGGTGTGTGTTGTTGACAGTTGGTGTGTTAGTTACAGTCGGTGTGTTGTTGACAGTCGGTGTGTTGTTGACAGTTGGTGTGTGTTGACAGTTGGTGTGTGTTAGTGACAGTTGGTGTGTGTTGTTGTCAGTTGGTGTGTGTTGTTGACAGTTGCTGTGTTGTTGACAGTTGGTGTGTGTTGTTGACAGTTGGTGTGTGTTGTTGACAGTTGGTGTGTGTTGTTGACAGTTGGTGTGTGTTGTTGACAGTTGGTGTGTGTTGTTGACAGTTGGTATGTGTTGTTGACAGTTGGTGTGTTGTTGACAGTTGATGTGTGTTGTTGACAGTTGGTGTGTTGTTGACAGTTGGTGTGTGTTGTTGACAGTTGGTGTGTTGACAGTTGGTGTGTTGTTGACAGTTGGTGTGTGTTGTTGACAGTTGGTGTGTGTTGTTGACAGTTGGTGTGTGTTGTTGACAGTTGGTGTGTGTTGTTGACAGTTGCTGTGTGTTGTTGACAGTTGGTGTGTGTTGTTGACAGTTGGTGTGTGTTGTTGACAGTTGGTGTGTGTTGTTGACAGTTGGTGTGTGTTGTTGACAGTTGCTGTGTGTTGTTGACAGTTGGTGTGTGTTGTTGACAGTTGGTGTGTGTTGTTGACAGTTGGTGTGTGTTGTTGACAGTTGGTGTGTGTTGTTGACAGTTGGTGTGTGTTGTTGACAGTTGGTGTGTGTTGTTGACAGTTGGTGTGTGTTGTTGACAGTTGGTGTGTGTTGTTGACAGTTGGTGTGTGTTGTTGACAGTTGGTGTGTGTTGTTGACAGTTGCTGTGTGTTGTTGACAGTTGGTGTGTGTTGTTGACAGTTGGTGTGTGTTGTTGACAGTTGGTGTGTGTTGTTGACAGTTGGTGTGTGTTGTTGACAGTTGGTGTGTGTTGTTGACAGTTGCTGTGTGTTGTTGACAGTTGGTGTGTGTTGTTGACAGTTGGTGTGTGTTGTTGACAGTTGGTGTGTGTTGTTGACAGTTGGTGTGTGTTGTTGACAGTTGGTGTGTGTTGTTGACAGTTGGTGTGTGTTGTTGACAGTTGCTGTGTGTTGTTGACAGTTGGTGTGTGTTGTTGACAGTTGGTGTGTGTTGTTGACAGTTGGTGTGTTGTTGACAGTTGGTGTGTGTTGTTGACAGTTGGTGTGTGTTGTTGACAGTTGGTGTGTGTTGGTGACAGTTGGTGTGTGTTGTTGACAGTTGGTGTGTTGTTGACAGTTGGTGTGTTGTTGACAGTTGGTGTGTGTTGTTGACAGTTGGTGTGTGTTGTTGACAGTTGGTGTGTTGTTGACAGTTGGTGTGTGTTGTTGACAGTTGGTGTGTTGTTGACAGTTGGTGTGTGTTGTTGACAGTTGGTGTGTGTTGTTGACAGTTGGTGTGTTGTTGACAGTTGGTGTGTTGTTGACAGTTGGTGTGTTGTTGACAGTTGGTGTGTTGTTGACAGTTGGTGTGTGTTGTTGACAGTTGGTGTGTGTTGTTGACAGTTGGTGTGTTGTTGACAGTTGGTGTGTTGTTGACAGTTGGTGTGTGTTGTTGACAGTTGGTGTGTGTTGACAGTTGGTGTGTGTTGTTGACAGTTGGTGTGTGTTGGTGACAGTTGGTGTGTGTTGTTGACAGTTGGTGTGTGTTGTTGACAGTTGGTGTGTTGTTGACAGTTGGTGTGTGTTGTTGACAGTTGGTGTGTGTTGTTGACAGTTGGTGTGTTGTTGTTGACAGTTGGTGTGTGTTGTTGACAGTTGGTGTGTTGGTGACAGTTGCTGTGTTGTTGACAGTTGGTGTGTGTTGGTGACAGTTGCTGTGTGTTGTTGACAGTTGGTGTGTGTTGTTGACAGTTGGTGTGTGTTGTTGACAGTTGGTGTGTTGTTGACAGTTGGTGTGTGTTGTTGACAGTTGGTGTGTTGTTGACAGTTGGTGTGTTGTTGACAGTTGGTGTGTGTTGTTGACAGTTGGTGTGTGTTGTTGACAGTTGGTGTGTGTTGTTGACAGTTGGTGTGTTGTTGACAGTTGGTGTGTGTTGTTGACAGTTGGTGTGTGTTGTTGACAGTTGGTGTGTGTTGTTGACAGTTGGTGTGTTGTTGACAGTTGGTGTGTTGTTGACAGTTGGTGTGTGTTGTTGACAGTTGGTGTGTGTTGTTGACAGTTGGTGTGTGTTGTTGACAGTTGGTGTGTGTTGTTGACAGTTGGTGTGTTGTTGACAGTTGGTGTGTGTTGTTGACAGTTGGTATGTGTTGTTGACAGTTGATGTGTGTTGTTGACAGTTGGTGTGTGTTGTTGACAGTTGGTGTGTGTTGTTGACAGTTGGTGTGTGTTGTTGACAGTTGGTGTGTGTGTGACAGTTGGTGTGTGTTGTTGACAGTTGGTGTGTGTTGACAGTTAGTGTGTGTTGTTGACAGTTGGTGTGTGTTGTTGACAGTTGGTGTGTTGGTGACAGTTGCTGTGTGTTGTTGACAGTTGGTGTGTGTTGTTGACAGTTGGTGTGTGTTGTTGACAGTTGGTGTGTTGGTGACAGTTGGTGTGTGTTGTTGACAGTTGGTGTGTGTTGTTGACAGTTGGTGATAGGGGTGTCTGGGACGTTGTCTGTAAGGTATGATCCTGTGAGTATGACTATGTCAGGCTGTTGCTGACTAGTCTGAGACAGATCTCCCAACTTTCACACAAGCCCCCAGGTGTTAGGAATGGCCACTTGTTGTGTAAACCACACGTATGCAAACCCTGCACTGAATCCAAACCTACCCCCATGGGGAGGCAGTATTGTCATTGGACTGTACTCCAGAGATTCTGAATAATGTCCTGACGATGGGGTTCAAATCCCACATTGCAGACGGTGAAATTTAAATTCAGGAAGAAAACACCTGGAATTAAGTCTAACGATGACCATGAAACCATTATCGATTGTCGTAAAAACCCATCTGGTTCACTAATGTCCTTTAGGGAAGAAAATCTGCCGTCCTTACCCGGTCTGGCCTACATGTGACTCCAGACCCACAGCAAGGACCCTTGGCTGTCCTGTGAAATGGCCGAGTATTACATCCCTCTGGGCAAGAGCACGGTCACCTCCAGCCCCACGTGACCCGGATTTACAACACAAGTGAATTCACCAATAATTTTCTGGCCCTTGGTTGTCCAATAATCACAGTCACCAGGTTTGTAAATGTAAATCTCAGGATTGCTACCAGTGCCACGAGCTAGTCAGAGTAGGAATGTCAGGATAGATAGGATGAATGCGTGGCTCGAGAGATGGTGCAAGAGGGAGGGATTCAAATTCCTGGGGCATTGGGATCGGTTCTGGGGGAGGTGGGACCGATAATTTACCGAAATTCACTAGACTCTGGGGTGGTCCCGGTGGATTGGAAATTAGCAAACGTGACGCCACTGTTTAAAAAAGGAGGTAGGCAGAACGCAGGAAATTATAGGCCAGTTAGCTTAACTTCGGTAGTAGGGAAGATGCTGGAATCTATCATCAAGGAAGAAATTGCGAGGCATCTGGATAGAAATTGTCCCATTGGGCAGACGCAACATGGGTTCGTTAAAGGCAGGTCATGCCTAACTAATTTAGTGGAATTTTTTGAGGACATTACCAGTGCAGTAGATAACGGGGAGCCGATGGATGTGGTATATCTAGATTTCCAGAAAGCCTTTGACAAGGTGCCACACAAAAGGTTGCTGCATAAGATAAAGATGCATGGCATTAAGGGTAAAGTAGTAGCATGGATAGAGGATTGGTTAATTAATAAAAAGCAAAGAGTTGGGATAAATGGGTGTTTCTCTGGTTGGCAATCAGTAGCTAGTGGTGTCCCTCAGGGATCCGTGTTGGGCCCACAATTGTTCACAATTTACATTGATGATTTGGAGTTGGGGACCAAGGGCAATGTGTCCAAGTTTGCAGATGACACTAAGATGAGTGGTAAAGCGAAAAGTGCAGAGGATACTGGAAGTCTGCAGAGGGATTTGGATAGGTTAAGTGAATGGGCTCGGGTCTGGCAGATGGAATACAATGTTGACAAATGTGAGGTTATCCATTTTGGTAGGAATAACAGCAAACGGGATTATTATTTAAACGATAAAATATTAAAGCATGCCGCTGTTCAGAGAGACTTGGGTGTGCTAGTGCATGAGTCACAGAAGGTTGGTTTACAAGTGCAACAGGTGATTAAGAAGGCAAATGGAATTTTGTCCTTCATTGCTAGAGGGATGGAGTTTAAGACTAGGGAGGTTATGTTGCAATTGTATAAGGTGTTAGTGCGGCCACACCTGGAGTATTGTGTTCAGTTTTGGTCTCCTTACTTGAGAAAGGACGTACTGGCACTGGAGGGTGTGCAGAGGAGATTCACTAGGTTAATCCCAGAGCTGAAGGGGTTGGATTATGAGGAGAGGTTGAGTAGACTGGGACTGTACTCGTTGGAATTTAGAAGGATGAGGGGGGATCTTATAGAAACATTTAAAATTATGAAGGGAATAGATAGGATAGATGCGGGCAGGTTGTTTCCACTGGCGGGTGACAGCAGAACTAGGGGGCATAGCCTCAAAATAAGGGGAAGTAGATTTAGGACTGAGTTTAGGAGGAACTTCTTCACCCAAAGGGTTGTGAATCTATGGAATTCCTTGCCCAGTGAAGCAGTTGAGGCTCCTTCATTACATGTTTTTAAGGTAAAGATAGATAGTTTTTTGAAGAATAAAGGGATTAAGGGTTATGGTGTTCGGGCCGGAAAGTGGAGCTGAGTCCACAAAAGATCAGCCATGATCTCATTGAATGGCGGAACAGGCTCGAGGGGCCAGATGGCCTACTCCTGCTCCTAGTTCTTATGTTCTTATGTTCTTATGTTCTAACCCTGGGAATTACAGGCCAGTTAGTCTTACTTCAGTGGTAGGCAAAGTAATGGAAAGGGTACTGAGGGATAGGATTACTGAGCATCTGGAAAGACACTGCTTGATTAGGGATAGTCAGCACAGATTTGTGAGGGGTAGGTCTTGCCTTACAAGTCTTATTGAATTCTTTGAGGAGGTGACCAAGCATGTGGATGAAGGTAAAGCAGTGGATGTAGTGTACATGGATTTTAGTAAGGCATTTGATAAGGTTCCCCATTGTAGGCTTGTGCAGAAAGTAAGGAGGCATGGGATAGTGGGAAATTTGGCCAGTTGGATAACGAACTGGCTAACCGATAGAAGACAGAGAGTTGTGGTGGATGGCAAATATTCAGCCTGGAGCCCAGTTATCAGTGGCGTACCGCAGGGATCAGTTCTGGGTCCTCTGCTGTTTGTGATTTTCATTAATGACTTGGATGAGGGAGTTGGAAATTGGGTCAGTAAATTTCAGACGATACGAAGATTGGTGGAGTTGTGGATAGTGAGGAGGGCTGTTGTCGGCTGCAAAGAGACATAGATAGAATGCAGAGCTGGGCTGAGAAGTGGCAGGTGGAGTTTAACACTGAAAATTCTGAGGTTGTCCATTTTGGAAGGACAAATAGGAATGCGGAATACAGGGTTAACGGTAGGGTTCTTGGCAATGTGGAGGAGCAGAGAGATCTTGGGGTCTATGTTCATAGATCTTTGAAAGTTGCCACTCAAGTGGGTAGAGCTGTGAAGAAGGCCTATGGTGTGCTAGCGTTCATTAGCAGAGGGATTGATTTAAGAGCCGTGAGGTGATGATGCAGCTGTACAAAACCTTGGTCAGGCCACATTTGGAGTACTGTGTGCAGTTCTGGTCACCTCATTTTCGGAAGGATGTCGAAACTTTGGAAAAGGTGCAAAGGAGATTTTTCAGGATGTTGCCTGGAATGGAGAATAGGTCTTACGAGGAAAGGTTGGGGGTGCTAGGCCTTTTCTCATTAGAACGGAGAAGGATGAGGGGCGACTTGATAGAGGTTTCTAAGATGATCAGGGGGATAGATAGAGTAGACAGTCAGAGACTTTTCCCCCGGGTGGAACAAACCATTACAAGGGGACATAAATTTAAGGTGAATGGTGGAAGATATAGGGGGGGATGTCAGAGGTAGGTTCTTTACCCAGAGAGTAGTGGGGGCATGGAATGCACTGCCTGTGGTAGTAGTTGAGTCGGAAACATTAGAGACCTTCAAGCGGCTATTGACTAGGTACATGGATTACGGTAGAATGATGGAGTGTAGATTAATTTCTTCTTAAGGGCAGCACGGTAGCATTGTGGATAGCACAATTGCTTCACAGCTCCAGGGTCCCAGGTTCGATTCCGGCTTGGGTCACTGTCTGTGCGGAGTCTGCACATCCTCCCCGTGTGTGTGTGGGTTTCCTCCGGGTGCTCCGGTTTCCTCCCACAGTCCAAAGATGTGCAGGTTGGGTGGATTGGCCATGATAAATTGCCCTTAGTGTCCAAAATTGCCCTTAGTGTTGGGTGGGGTTACTGGGTTATGGGGATAGGGTGGAAGTGTTGACCTTGGGTAGGGTGCTCTTTCCAGGAGCCGGTGCAGACTCGATGGGCCGAATGGCCTCCTTCTGCATTGTAAATTCTATGATGATTCTGCTCTTTCACGAACTCAATCGTATCACAGTAGCTATTAGATTATGTTCAAATAATGTTAGCTTGTTAACTAAATCTGGCTGATTGCTTATTGCTAAATCTACAAATATCAGAAGCAATAAGCAAGGCCTCCTCAATCCTCTGCATCAAATTGCCCTTTGAACCAAGTGGGTGAGGTTTGCACGTTGTTATGTGGCACATGCAGATTGTTGGTTGTGTGCTGCAGTGAGATGGGGACTCCTTTCTCCCTCACACAATTTCTCTTTCTGTTTGCAGGTGGTTGAGGAGACGTACCTGGTGCTGAAAGATTACGGATTTCGCTTTGCACGGCGAGGCCCTGTCTTTGTTAAAGGCAAAGGCGAACTCATCACCTACTTCATGAGAGGTCGAGAGAAGCAAGGTTCCTTCATCAACAGCTCATCTGTGACACTGCCCCACCAGGTGGTGGAGAATGCATAAGGACCCAAGTTACATCAGTCTGGCCCAGGGCTCCGCTTAGCGAGACTGAGGGAGGAGTCAAAACCAGGAGAGTGAGGAGGGCCGGGGGTCATGAGGCACAAAGTGTGGGCTCCGGATGTGTGGCAGAATGATTTGAGATGGGAGGGGGTGACTCCTTCGAGTGGTGCCCCTGACTACTTCCCAGCACAGGGAAAGTCGGGTCGATTCCTGAAGGATCTCGAACCTCGTGCTCCAGTGACACTCAGATTAACTTTTGAACCTGGCTTCAGAGGAACGAAAGGAGTGAGTCCCTCAGTCCAAGCCCTATGCACAGGGCCTGTGATTCACTGTGGCAGGAACAATGGCAGGCTGCAGTCAGCTAGTTAATTCTGTTTTGTATCCTTCCCCGCACTGACTCCTGATTCTCTGATGTGTTTGTCTATGCGGTACACTCTGTCCCAGTCAATTCAATAGCTCATTTTCTGTGTTGCTTGGCTGCAGTTTCACCCTCCCAGTCTGTGTGGCTCCTTCTGCTACTGTTTTAGGTTTATTTATTGTATATCTGTAACAGTTTGACATATATATGTTAGCACAGGTCGAAAGGTTTAAATTGTCTCCTTCGTGTCTTTATACCAGCGTCTGGATTTCCCCCTCCACCACCCGGACATGGCAGGTGTTTGTGTGAAGGGCACTAACTGCTTTAATTGGACCTTTAGATTCTCGAGACCCCGACCACCGTCTGCTTCCAGGCAGAAGACCTGGTACAGCCCCATCCCCATTACAGCCCATCCCCATTACAGCCCCATCCCCATTACAGCCCCATCCCCATTACAGCCCATCCCCATTACAGCCCCATCCCCATTACAGTCCCATCCCCATTACAGCCCCATCCCCATTACAGTCCCATTCCCATTACAGCCCCATCCCCACTACAGCCCCATCCCCATTACAGCTCCATCCCCATTACAGCCCCATCCCCATTACAGCCCCATCCCCATTACAGCCCCATCCCCATTACAGCCCATCCCCATTACAGCCCCATCCCCATTACAGCCCATCCCCATTACAGCCCATCCCCATTACAGCCAATCCCCATTACAGCCCCACCCACATTACAACCCTAACCCCATTACAGCCCCATCCCCATTACAACCCTAACCCCATTACAGCCCCATCCCCATTACAGCCCCAACCCCATCCCATTACAGCCCCATCCCCATTACAGCCCATCCCCATTACAGCCCATCCCCATTACAGCCCCATCCCCATTACAGCCCCATCCCCATTACAGCCCCATCCCCATTACAGCCCCATCCCCATTACAGCCCCACCCCCATTACAGCCCCATCCCCATTACAGCCCCATCCCCATTACAACCCTAACCCCATTACAGCCCCATCCCCATTACAGCCCTAACCCCATTACAACCCTAACCCCATTACAGCCCCATCCCCATTACAACCCTAACCCCATTACAGCCCCATCCCCATTACAGCCCATCCCCATTACAGCCCCATCCCCATTACAGCCCCATCCCCATTACAGCCCATCCCCATTACAGCCCCATCCCCATTACAGTCCCATCCCCATTACAGCCCCATCCCCATTACAGTCCCATTCCCATTACAGCCCCATCCCCACTACAGCCCCATCCCCATTACAGCTCCATCCCCATTACAGCCCCATCCCCATTACAGCCCCATCCCCATTACAGCCCCATCCCCATTACAGCCCATCCCCATTACAGCCCCATCCCCATTACAGCCCATCCCCATTACAGCCCATCCCCATTACAGCCAATCCCCATTACAGCCCCACCCACATTACAACCCTAACCCCATTACAGCCCCATCCCCATTACAACCCTAACCCCATTACAGCCCCATCCCCATTACAGCCCCAACCCCATCCCATTACAGCCCCATCCCCATTACAGCCCATCCCCATTACAGCCCATCCCCATTACAGCCCCATCCCCATTACAGCCCCATCCCCATTACAGCCCCATCCCCATTACAGCCCCATCCCCATTACAGCCCCACCCCCATTACAGCCCCATCCCCATTACAGCCCCATCCCCATTACAACCCTAACCCCATTACAGCCCCATCCCCATTACAGCCCTAACCCCATTACAACCCTAACCCCATTACAGCCCCATCCCCATTACAACCCTAACCCCATTACAGCCCCATCCCCATTACAGCTCCATCCCCATTACAGCCCCATCCCCATTACAGCCCCATCCCCATTACAGCCCCATCCCCATTACAGCCCCATCCCCATTACAACCCCATCCCCATTACAACCCTAACCCCATTACAGCCCCATCCCCATTACAGCCCCATCCCCATTACAACCCCATCCCCATTACAGCCCCATCCCCATTACAGCCCCATCCCCATTACAGCTCCATCCCCATTACAGCCCCATCCCCATTACAGCCCCATCCCCATTACAACCCCATCCCCATTACAGCCCCATCCCCATTACAGCCCTAACCCTATTACAACCCCATCCTCATTACAACCCCATCCCCATTACAGCCCCATCCCCATTACAACCCCATCCCCATTACAGCTCCATCCCCATTACAGCCCCAACCCCATTACAGCCCCAACCCCATTACAGCCCCATCCCCATTACAGCCCCATCCCCATTACAGCCCTAACCCCATTACAACCCCATCCTTATTACAACCCCATCCTCATTACAACCCCATCCTCATTGCAACCCCATCCCCATTACAGCCCCACCCCATTACAACCCTAACCCCATTACAGCCCCATCCCCATTACAGCTCCATCCCCATTACAGCTCCATCCCCATTACAGCCCCAACCCCATTACAACCCCATCCCCATTACGGCCCCATCCCCGTTACAACCCTAACCCCGTTACAGCCCCATCCCCATTACAGCCCCATCCCAGCCCCATCCCCATTACAGCCCCATCCCCATTACAGCCCCATCCCCATTACAGCCCCATCCCCATTACAACCCCATTCCCATTACAGCCCCATCCCCATTACAATCCCATCCCCATTATAGCCTCATCCCCATTACAACCCCATCCCCATTACAGCCCCATCCCCATTACAGCCCCATCCCCATTACAGCCCCATCCCCATTACAGCCCCATCCCCATTACAGCTACATCCCCATTACAGCCCTAACCCCATTACAGCCCCATCCCCATTACAACCCCATCCCCATTACAACCCCATCCCCATTACAGCCCCATCCCCATTACAGCCCCATCCCCATTACAGCCCCATCCCCATTACAATCCCATCCCCATTATAGCCTCATCCCCATTACAACCCCATCCCCATTACAGCCCCATCCCCATTACAGCCCTAACACCATTACAACCCCATCCCCATTACAGCCCCATCCCCATTACAACCCCATCCCCATTACAGCTCCATCCCCATTACAGCCCTAACCCCATTACAGCCCCACCCCCATTACAACCCCATCCCCATTACAATCCCATCCCCATTACAGCCCCATCCCCATTACAGCCCCATCCCCATTACAGCCCCATCCCCATTATAGCCCCATCCCCATTACTTTCTCCATCACTATTACAACCCCACTGGCCTACCTGACCGCATCCAAGATGATAAAGACCATATTCCAGCGTAGGTCCTGTACACGTGGGCCCTGTACGCATGGGCCCTGTACACGTGGGCCCTGTACACGGGGCCCTGTACGCGTGGGCCCTGTACATGGGGCCTTGTACACGTGGGCCCTGTATGCGCCGGCCCTGTACGCGTTGGTCCTGTACACACGGGCCCTGCATGCATAGGTCTGTTACACGCAGGCCCTGTACACGCGAGCTCTGTACATGTGGGCCCTGTACATGCAGGCCCTGTACACGCAGGCCATGTACATGCGGGCCCTGTACACGCGAGCTCTGTACACGCAGGCCCTGTACACGTAGTGCTTGTCCACGTGTGAGCAGTAATAGACAGCAGTAAACTTGACAATGTTGACAGACAAATCAGCTGCCCTCAAGTTGGACATTAAATTTCACACCAGACGAGGATCAGCGTTGTTGGGCTTAATTTATTGTTTTAAAAAGGACTTGCATTTACAAATCAGGCAGCAATTTTTCCATAGTAATGAGATGAATTAGCAGCTAACCTGTGTGTTGAGTAAGGCGTGTTGTCCAGAATCTTACTCTTTGATTGGGGTGTTTAATATACCCACTGGAGAAGATTGGTGCTGAAACTGTGGGGGAATATCAGGCCTGCGGTGATATGGAGATTAGGGAAAGTCTTTGGCACACAGGCCTGTGGGGGTGTGGAACTCACTGTGTGAAAACAGGGCGCAGACAGAAATCCTCAGCTCAGTTACAAGGTGTTTGGATACGAACCTGAGGTTCTGTGACCTGCAGGACTGTGGACGTAACGCTGGAAAGTGGGATTAGGTGGGGGCTCGATTCCTCTGGGCTGACAGATACCATAGGCCACCTGGCCTCTTTCTGTGCCATTAGCATTTCCTGATTCTATACTATGAGCCTGCAGGACACAACGGTACAGAGGCAACTGGGTGTCCTAGTACGTTAATGACAAAAAGTTAGTATTCAGGTGCAGCAAGTGATTAAGAAGGCAACTTGAACATTAACATTTATTGCAAGGGAAATGGAATTTAAAAGTCGGGAGATTTTACTGCCGTTGTACAGGGCCTGGGCGAGACCACATCTGGAGTACTGTGCACATCTTTAATCTCTTTATTTAAAAAAATATATAATTCCTTTAGAAGCTATTCAGAGAAATGTTCACTGGACTAATTCCTGGGTTAGGAGGGGAATTACCTATGAAGAAAGATTGAACACGATGGGCCCATTTCCACTGGAGTTTTGAAGACTGAGAGATGATCTTATTGAAACATGTCCCATACCGAGGGAGCGGGTACATCGGACACCATGAGGGAGGTTCCTCTTGTTGGGCGACTAGACCAGATCCCGAGGGAGCGGGTAGAGCGGACACCGCGAGGAAGGTTCCTCTTGTTGGGCGACTAGACCAGGGAGACAGTTTAAGAATAATGAGGCAGAGATGTGGTGAATATTTTTCTGAGGATTTTTAGTCTTTGGAATTCGCTTCCTCAGAGAGCAGGGGAGGCTTGGTCATTGAATTTTTGAATACAGATTTGTGAAATTTGTTAGGTTGAGCTTGTGCAGGGCATCCCAACTCTTATCCACCCGTATGCCCAAGTAGCGAAAGCTCCTCTCCGTCATCTTGAGCAGAAGCTCCCCCAGTCTCTATTCCTGGCCCCTCGCATGGATCACAAACAGCTCGCTTTTCCCGACATTCAACTTATACCCCGAGAAATCTCCAAAATCTTTAAGGTTCTGCATGACTCCCCCATCCCCTTCACCGGATCTGAAATGTACAGGAGCAGGTCATCCACATACAGTGAAACACAATGCTCCACCCCCCCCCCCCACCTCCCCGAACCAGCCCCCTCCAGTTTCTACATCTTCTCAACGCCACGGCCAGCGGCTCAATTGCCGGGGCAAACAGCAGGGGGCACCCCTGCCTCGTTCCTCGATGCAGCCTAAAGTACTCCGACCACAGCCGGTTCGTCAACACACTCGCTACAGGGGCCCGATACAGCAATTTAACCCACCCTTGAATTCCTCACCAAATCCAAATCTGCCTAACACTTCCCACAGGTACTCCCACTCCAACCGATCGAAGGCTTTCTCCGCGTCCATTGCTGCCACCACTTCTGCCTCCCCCCCTCCCGAGGGCATCATGATCACATTCAGGAGCCTCCGCACATTTGTGTTCAGCTGCCTGCCCTTCACAAATCCCGTCTGATCCTCATTGATCACTCCCGGGACACAGTCCTCAGTTCTGGTGGCCAGGATCTTGGCCAACAGTTTGGCGTCTACATTAAGGAGCGATATCGGCCTGTAGGAGCCACATTGCAACGGGTCCGTATCTCGCTTAAGGATGAGCGAGATCAAGGCCCCCAACATCGTCGGGGGAAGGGTTCCCCTTTCCTTAGCCTCGTTCCAGGTTCTCAACAATAGCGGGCTCAACTGCTCTGAGAATTTCCTATAGAATTCTACAGGATATCCGTCCGGTCCCAGGGCCTTGCCCAACTGCATACCCTCCAAACCCTAAACCAATTCCTCCATCTCAATCGGGGGCCCCAGTCGCTGTACCAGCCCCTCCTCCACCTTCGGGAACCTCAGTTGGTCCAAGAATTGCTTCATCCCTTCCCTCCCCTCTGGGGGTTCTGATTCATACAATTTACCATAAAAATCCTTGAAGACCTCATCGATCCTTGCCGAACTCAGCACCGTGTCCCCCCCCCCCGTCCCCGTCCCTAATTCCCCCAATTTCCCTGGCCGCCTCTCTCTTCCGTAGTTGGTGCGCAAGCATCCTGCTTGCCTTCTTCCCATACTCATACACCGCTCCTTGTACCTTCCTCCACTGAGCCTCTGCCTTCCCTGTGGTAAGCAAGTCAAACTCCGCCTGCAGACTCCGCCGCTCCTTCATGTTATCGAAACATTAAAAATTATGAAGGGAATAGATAGAATAGATGTGGGCAGGTTGTTTCCACTGGCGGGTGAAAGCAGAACTAGGAGGCATAGCCTCAAAATAAGGGGAAGTAGATTTAGGACTGAGTTTAGGAGGAACTTCTTCACCCAAAGGGTTGTGAATCTATGGAATTCCTTGCCCAGTGAAGCAGTTGAGGCTCCTTCATTAAATGTTTTTAAGGTAAAGATAGATAGTTTTTTGAAGAATAAAGGGATTAAGGGTTATGGTGTTCGGGCTGGAAAGTGGAGCTAAGTCCACAAAAGATCAGCCATGATCTCATTGAATGGCGGAGCAGGCTCGAGGGGCCAGATGGCCTACTCCTGCTCCTAGTTCTTATGTTCTAAGATGTTAAGATTCAAAACAGAGGTATAAAAGCCAACGTAAGTGTACTTTACCTGAATGCTTGTAGTATTCGGAATAAAGTAAATGAGTTGATGACACAAATCATCGTGAATGACTATGATTTAGTGGCCGTTACTGAAACATGGTTAATGGATGGTTACGACTGGGAGTTAAATATCCGAGGGTATCAAACTATTCGGGAGGACAGAGTGGATGGTAAGGGAGGTGGTGTAGCTCTGTTATTTAAGGATGACATCTGGGCAATAGTAAGGGATGACATCGGTGCTATGGAGGATAAGGTTGAATCGATTTGGGTGGAAATCAGGAATAGTAAGGCGAAAAAGTCACTGATAGGAGTAATCTATAGGCCACCAAATAGTAACATTATGGTGGGGCAGGCAATAAACAAAGAAATAACTGATGCATGTAGAAATGGCACAGCAGTTATCATGGGGAATTTTAATCTACATGTCGATTGGTTTAACCAGGTCGGTCAAGGCAGCCTTGAGGAGGCGTTTATAGAATGTATCCATGATAGTTTCTTCGAACAGTATGTAATGGAACCTACGAGGGAACAAGCGGTCCTAGATCTTGTCCTGTGTAATGAGACAGGATTGATTTATGATCTCATAGTTAGGGATCCTCTTGGAAGGAGCGATCACAATATGGTGGAATTTAAAATACAGATGGAGGGTGAGAAGGTAAAATCAAATACTAGTGTTTTGTGTTTAAACAAAGGAGATTACAATGGGATGAGAGACGAGCTAGCTAAGGTAGACTGGGAGCAAAGACTTTATAGTGAAACAGCCCCCAGCCCCCACCGCCCCACGGGGGTGCCCCAACAACATACTGCAGTCCATTAGTGCGAGTCCAGCTTCTCGTTCTTAATAAAAGTCCACGCCTCATCCAGCGGATCGAAATAGTGGTGCCGGTCCTGGTACGTAACCCACAGCCTCGCCGGTTGTAACAGCCCGAACTTCACCCCTTTGCTGTGGAGGACCACTTTGGCCCGGTTGAATCCCACACGCCTCTTGGCCAGCTCTGCGCTCCAGTCCTGATAAATACGGATCTCACAGTTCTCCCACCTGCTGCTTCGCTCCTTCTTCGCCCATCGCAGGACACGCTCCTTATCGGTGAAGCGGTGGAATCTTCCCACCTTAGCCCTCGGCGGCTCGTTCGCCCTCGGCCTCCTTGCCAGGACTGTGCGCCCCACCCATCTCCAGGGGCCGCGGGAAAGCCCCCGCACCCATCAGTGTACCCAACATCGTGGTCACATACGCCCCAGCATCCAACCCCTCCACGCCTTCAGGGAGACCCAGAATCCACAGGTTCTGCCTCCTTGACCTGTTTTCAAGGTCTTCCAGCCTCTCCTGCCATCTTTTGTGCAGAGCCTCATGCGCCTCCACTCTAACCGCCAGGCCCAAAATCTCATCCTCGTTACCAGAGGCCTTCTGCTGCACCTCCTTGATCGCCGTCCCCTGCATCTTCTGGGTCTCCACCACCCTTTCAATAGAAACCTTTATAGGGGCCAACATCTCCGCCTTTTACTCGGCGAAGCAGCTTCGGAGAAACTCCTGCTGCTCCCGTGCCCACTGGGCCCACGCTGCCTGATCCCCGCCGGCCGCCATCTTGTTTTTTCGCGCCCATTCTCTCTTCTCCAAAGCCGCCTTTTTGACCGCCCCACTCCTGGTCCACTCCATACAGCGCTGGGGGGATCCGCACTGCTCCCTTCCCACACCGGGAATCATCGCCCACTCCATACAGCGCTGGGGGGATCCGCACTGCTCCCTTCCCACACCGGGAATCATCGCCCACTCCATACAGCGCTGGGGGGACCCTCACTGCTCCCTTCCCACACCGGGAATCATTGCCCACTCCATACAGCGCTGGGGGGATCCGCACTGCTCCCTTCCCACACCGGGAATCATCGCCCACTCCATACAGCGCTGGGGGGATCCGCACTGCTCCCTTCCCACACCGGGAATCATCGCCCACTCCATACAGCGCTGGGGGGATCCGCACTGCTCCCTTCCCACACCGGGAATCATCGCCCACTCCATACAGCGCTGGGGGGACCCTCACTGCTCCCTTCCCACACCGGGAATCATCGCCCACTCCATACAGCGCTGGGGGGACCCTCACTGCTCCCTTCCCACACCGGGAATCATCGCCCACTCCATACAGCGCTGGGGGGACCCTCACTGCCACCTTCCCACACCGGGAATCATCGCCCACTCCATACAGCGCTGGGGGGATCCGCACTGCTCCCTTCCCACACCGGGAATCATCGCCCACTCCATACAGCGCTGGGGGGATCCGCACTGCTCCCTTCCCACACCGGGAATCATCGCCCACTCCATACAGCGCTGGGGGGATCCGCACTGCTCCCTTCCCACACCGGGAATCATCGCCCACTCCATACAGCGCTGGGGGGACCCTCACTGCTCCCTTCCCACACCGGGAATCATCGCCCACTCCATACAGCGCTGGGGGGACCCTCACTGCTCCCTTCCCACACCGGGAATCATCGCCCACTCCATACAGCGCTGGGGGGACCCTCACTGCCACCTTCCCACACCGGGAATCATCGCCCACTCCATACAGCGCTGGGGGGACCCTCACTGCTCCCTTCCCACACCGGGAATCATCGCCCACTCCATACAGCGCTGGGGGGACCCTCACTGCTCCCTTCCCACACCGGGAATCATCGCCCACTCCATACAGCGCTGGGGGGATCCGCACTGCTCCCTTCCCACACCGGGAATCGTCATCCACTCCATACAGCGCTGGGGGGACCCTCACTGCCACCTTCCCACACCGGGAATCATCATCCACTCCATACAGCGCTGGGGGGACCCTCACTGCTCCCTTCCCACACCGGGAATCATCGCCCACTCCATACAGCGCTGGGGGGACCCTCACTGCTCCCTTCCCACACCGGGAATCATCGCCCACTCCATACAGCGCTGGGGGGATCCGCACTGCTCCCTTCCCACACCGGGAATCATCGCCCACTCCATACAGCGCTGGGGGGATCCGCACTGCTCCCTTCCCACACCGGGAATCATCGCCCACTCCATACAGCGCTGGGGGGATCCGCACTGCTCCCTTCCCACACCGGGAATCATCGCCCACTCCATACAGCGCTGGGGGGACCCTCACTGCTCCCTTCCCACACCGGGAATCATTGCCCACTCCATACAGCGCTGGGGGGATCCGCACTGCTCCCTTCCCACACCGGGAATCATCGCCCACTCCATACAGCGCTGGGGGGATCCGCACTGCTCCCTTCCCACACCGGGAATCATCGCCCACTCCATACAGCGCTGGGGGGATCCGCACTGCTCCCTTCCCACACCGGGAATCATCGCCCACTCCATACAGCGCTGGGGGGACCCTCACTGCTCCCTTCCCACACCGGGAATCATCGCCCACTCCATACAGCGCTGGGGGGACCCTCACTGCTCCCTTCCCACACCGGGAATCATCGCCCACTCCATACAGCGCTGGGGGGACCCTCACTGCCACCTTCCCACACCGGGAATCATCGCCCACTCCATACAGCGCTGGGGGGATCCGCACTGCTCCCTTCCCACACCGGGAATCATCGCCCACTCCATACAGCGCTGGGGGGATCCGCACTGCTCCCTTCCCACACCGGGAATCATCGCCCACTCCATACAGCGCTGGGGGGACCCGCACTGCTCCCTTCCCACACCGGGAATCATCGCCCACTCCATACAGCGCTGGGGGGACCCGCACTGCTCCCTTCCCACACCGGGAATCATCGCCCACTCCATACAGCGCTGGGGGGACCCTCACTGCTCCCTTCCCACACCGGGAATCATCGCCCACTCCATACAGCGCTGGGGGGACCCTCACTGCCACCTTCCCACACCGGGAATCATCGCCCACTCCATACAGCGCTGGGGGGACCCTCACTGCTCCCTTCCCACACCGGGAATCATCGCCCACTCCATACAGCGCTGGGGGGACCCTCACTGCTCCCTTCCCACACCGGGAATCATCGCCCACTCCATACAGCGCTGGGGGGATCCGCACTGCTCCCTTCCCACACCGGGAATCGTCATCCACTCCATACAGCGCTGGGGGGACCCTCACTGCCACCTTCCCACACCGGGAATCATCATCCACTCCATACAGCGCTGGGGGGACCCTCACTGCTCCCTTCCCACACCGGGAATCATCGCCCACTCCATACAGCGCTGGGGGGACCCTCACTGCTCCCTTCCCACACCGGGAATCATCGCCCACTCCATACAGCGCTGGGGGGATCCGCACTGCTCCCTTCCCACACCGGGAATCATCGCCCACTCCATACAGCGCTGGGGGGATCCGCACTGCTCCCTTCCCACACCGGGAATCATCGCCCACTCCATACAGCGCTGGGGGGATCCGCACTGCTCCCTTCCCACACCGGGAATCATCATCCACTCCATACAGCGCTGGGGGGATCCGCACTGCTCCCTTCCCACACCGGGAATCATCGCCCACTCCATACAGCGCTGGGGGGACCCTCACTGCTCCCTTCCCACACCGGGAATCATCGCCCACTCCATACAGCGCTGGGGGGACCCTCACTGCCACCTTCCCACACCGGGAATCATCGCCCACTCCATACAGCGCTGGGGGGATCCGCACTGCTCCCTTCCCACACCGGGAATCATCGCCCACTCCATACAGCGCTGGGGGGATCCGCACTGCTCCCTTCCCACACCGGGAATCATCATCCACTCCATACAGCGCTGGGGGGACCCTCACTGCTCCCTTCCCACACCGGGAATCATCGCCCACTCCATACAGCGCTGGGGGGATCCGCACTGCTCCCTTCCCACACCGGGAATCATCGCCCACTCCATACAGCGCTGGGGGGACCCTCACTGCTCCCTTCCCACACCGGGAATCATCGCCCACTCCATACAGCGCTGGGGGGATCCGCACTGCTCCCTTCCCACACCGGGAATCATCGCCCACTCCATACAGCGCTGGGGGGACCCTCACTGCTCCCTTCCCACACCGGGAATCATCGCCCACTCCATACAGCGCTGGGGGGGACCCTCACTGCTCCCTTCCCACACCGGGAATCATCGCCCACTCCATACAGCGCTGGGGGGACCCTCACTGCTCCCTTCCCACACCGGGAATCATCGCCCACTCCATACAGCGCTGGGGGGATCCGCACTGCTCCCTTCCCACACCGGGAATCATCGCCCACTCCATACAGCGCTGGGGGGACCCGCACTGCTCCCTTCCCACACCGGGAATCATCGCCCACTCCATACAGCGCTGGGGGGACCCTCACTGCCACCTTCCCACACCGGGAATCATCGCCCACTCCATACAGCGCTGGGGGGATCCGCACTGCTCCCTTCCCACACCGGGAATCATCGCCCACTCCATACAGCGCTGGGGGGATCCGCACTGCTCCCTTCCCACACCGGGAATCATCGCCCACTCCATACAGCGCTGGGGGGATCCGCACTGCTCCCTTCCCACACCGGGAATCATCGCCCACTCCATACAGCGCTGGGGGGACCCTCACTGCTCCCTTCCCACACCGGGAATCATCGCCCACTCCATACAGCGCTGGGGGGATCCGCACTGCTCCCTTCCCACACCGGGAATCATCGCCCACATCCATACAGCGCTGGGGGGATCCGCACTGCTCCCTTCCCACACCGGGAATCATCGCCCACTCCATACAGCGCTGGGGGGATCCGCACTGCCCCCTTCCCACACCGGGAATCATCATCCACTCCATACAGCGCTGGGGGGACCCTCACTGCTCCCTTCCCACACCGGGAATCATCGCCCACTCCATACAGCGCTGGGGGGACCCTCACTGCCACCTTCCCACACCGGGAATCATCGCCCACTCCATACAGCGCTGGGGGGACCCTCACTGCTCCCTTCCCACACCGGGAATCATCGCCCACTCCATACAGCGCTGGGGGGATCCGCACTGCTCCCTTCCCACACCGGGAATCATCGCCCACTCCATACAGCGCTGGGGGGATCCGCACTGCCACCTTCCCACACCGGGAATCATCGCCCACTCCATACAGCGCTGGGGGGATCCGCACTGCTCCCTTCCCACACCGGGAATCATCGCCCACTCCATACAGCGCTGGGGGGACCCTCACTGCTCCCTTCCCACACCGGGAATCATCGCCCACTCCATACAGCACTGGGGGGACCCTCACTGCTCCCTTCCCACACCGGGAATCATCATCCACTCCATACAGCGCTGGGGGGACCCTCACTGCCACCTTCCCACACCGGGAATCATCGCCCACTCCATACAGCGCTGGGGGGATCCGCACTGCCACCTTCCCACACCGGGAATCATCGCCCACTCCATACAGCGCTGGGGGGATCCTCACTGCCACCTTCCCACACCGGGAATCATCGCCCACTCCATACAGCGCTGGGGGGGGACCCTCACTGCTCCCTTCCCACACCGGGAATCGTCATCCACTCCATACAGCGCTGGGGGGACCCTCACTGCCACCTTCCCACACCGGGAATCATCGTCCACTCCATACAGCGCTGGGGGGACCCTCACTGTTCCCTTCCCACACCGGGAATCATCATCCACTCCATACAGCGCTGGGGGGATCCGCACTGCTCCCTTCCCACACCGGGAATCATCGCCCACTCCATACAGCGCTGGGAGACCCTCACTGCCACCTTCCCACACCGGGAATCATCGCCCACTCCATACAGCGCTGGGGGGACCCTCACTGCTCCCTTCCCACACCGGGAATCATCGCCCACTCCATACAGCGCTGGGGGGATCCTCGCTGCTCCCTTCCCACACCGGGAACCATCATCCACTCCATACAGCGCTGGGGGGACCCTCACTGCCACCTTCCCACACCGGGAATCATCGCCCACTCCATACAGCGCTGGGGGGATCCGCACTGCTCCCTTCCCACACCGGGAACCATCATCCACTCCATACAGCGCTGGGGGGACCCTCACTGCTCCCTTCCCACACCGGGAATCATCGCCCACTCCATACAGCGCTGGGGGGACCCGCACTGCCACCTTCCCACACCGGGAATCATCGCCCACTCCATACAGCGCTGGGGGGACCCGCACTGCCACCTTCCCACACCGGGAATCATCGCCCACTCCATACAGCGCTGGGGGGATCCGCACTGCCACCTTCCCACACCGGGAATCATCATCCACTCCATACAGCGCTGGGGGGATCCGCACTGCTCCCTTCCCACACCGGGAATCATCATCCACTCCATACAGCGCTGGGGAGATCCGCACTGCTCCCTTCCCACACCGGGAATCATCGCCCACTCCATACAGCGCTGGGGGGATCCTCACTGCTCCCTTCCCACACCGGGAATCATCGCCCACTCCATACAGCGCTGGGGGGATCCGCACTGCTCCCTTCCCACACCGGGAATCATCGCCCACTCCATACAGCGCTGGGGGGATCCGCACTGCTCCCTTCCCACACCGGGAATCATCGCCCACTCCATACAGCGCTGGGGGGACCCTCACTGCTCCCTTCCCACACCGGGAATCATCGCCCACTCCATACAGCGCTGGGGGGACCCTCACTGCTCCCTTCCCACACCGGGAATCATCGCCCACTCCATACAGCGCTGGGGGGACCCTCACTGCTCCCTTCCCACACCGGGAATCATCGCCCACTCCATACAGCGCTGGGGGGACCCTCACTGCCACCTTCCCACACCGGGAATCATCGCCCACTCCATACAGCGCTGGGGGGATCCGCACTGCTCCCTTCCCACACCGGGAATCATCGCCCACTCCATACAGCGCTGGGGGGATCCGCACTGCTCCCTTCCCACACCGGGAATCATCGCCCACTCCATACAGCGCTGGGGGGATCCGCACTGCCACCTTCCCACACCGGGAATCATCATCCACTCCATACAGCGCTGGGGGGATCCGCACTGCTCCCTTCCCACACCGGGAATCATCCTCCACTCCATACAGCGCTGGGGGGACCCTCACTGCTCCCTTCCCACACCGGGAATCATCGCCCACTCCATACAGCGCTGGGGGGACCCTCACTGCTCCCTTCCCACACCGGGAATCATCGCCCACTCCATACAGCGCTGGGGGGATCCGCACTGCTCCCTTCCCACACCGGGAATCATCGCCCACTCCATACAGCGCTGGGGGGACCCTCACTGCTCCCTTCCCACACCGGGAATCATCATCCACTCCATACAGCGCTGGGGGGACCCTCACTGCCACCTTCCCACACCGGGAATCATCGCCCACTCCATACAGCGCTGGGGGGACCCGCACTGCTCCCTTCCCACACCGGGAATCATCGCCCACTCCATACAGCGCTGGGGGGATCCTCACTGCCACCTTCCCACACCGGGAATCATCGCCCACTCCATACAGCGCTGGGGGGACCCTCACTGCTCCCTTCCCACACCGGGAATCATCGCCCACTCCATACAGCGCTGGGGGGACCCTCGCTGCTCCCTTCCCACACCGGGAATCATCGCCCAAGTGCCGCTGGAGCTCCGTAAAAGGGCCCAAAAGCCCGTTATCGGCGGGAGCTGCCGACCGTGTGACCTACCTCGGCATAGCCGCAACCGGAAGTCCATCTTCTTCCAATGGTGACGGGAATTTAAACAACCACAGGTGGTCAGGACAGTTTCTCGGACGGGCCGCATTGACACACTTGCTGAGTCCAGGTTGTCAGCTTTAATGTGCAACGGACTCAAAGTGAGGCTGGCATGTAATTGAGGAAGAGGAAACATGCTGAGGGGAGGACACGGCATCCATGGCTGACGAGGGATGTCAAGGACAGCATAAAAGCTAAAGAAAAAGCATACAAAGTGGCGAGGATTAGTGGGAAGCCAGACGTTTGGGAAGCCTTTCAAAGAGAGCAGAGGACAACTATAAAAGCAATAAGGGGGGAGAAGATGAAGTACGAGTGCGAGTTAGCTAGTAACATAAAGGAAGTTCGGAAGAGTTTTTTTCAATATATAAAAGGTAAGAGAGAGGCAAAAATAGACATTGGACCACTGGAAAATGTGGCTGGAGCAGTAATAATAGGAAACAAAGAAATGGCAGAGGAACTGAATAGTTACTTTGCATCAGTCTTCACGGTGGGAGACACCAGTGGGATGCCAGAGCTCCAGGAGAATCAGGGGGCAGAGGTGAGTGCAGCGACCATCACTAAGGAGAAGGTTCTGGGGAAACTGAAAGGTCTGAAGGTGGATAAATCACCTGGACGGGATGGACTCCACCCCAGGGTCCTAAAAGAGATAGCTGAGGAAATTGTGGAGGCATTGCTGATGATCTTTCAGGAATCGCTGGAGTCAGCACAGTAGCATAGTGGTTAGCACGATTGCTTCACAGGTAGGTCTCACGGTCGGCAGCTCCCGCCGACAATTGCTTCACAGCTCCAGTGTCCCAGGTTCGATTCCCAGCTTGGGTCACTGTCTGTGTGGGGTCTGCACTTTCTCCCCGTCTGTGCATGAGTTTCCTCCGGGTGCTCCGGTTTCCTCCCACAGTCCAAAGATGTGCAGGTTAGGTGGATTGGCCATGTTAAATTGCCAAAAAGGTTAAGTGGGGGTTACAGGGATAGGCTTGGGTAGGGTGCTCTTTGTAAGGGCCGGTACAGACTTGACGGGCCAAATGGCCTCCTTCTGCACTATAAATTCTATAAGGAAGGGTCCCAGAGGACTGGAAAGTGGCTAATGTAACATCACTGTTTAAGAAGGTAGGGAGGCAGAAGACGGGAAATTATAGGCCGGTTAGCCTGACTTCGGTCATTGGTAAGATTTTAGAGTCCGTTATTAAAGATGAGATGGCGGAGTATCTGGGAGTGCATGGTAAAATAGGGCTGAGTCAGCACGGCTTTGTCAAAGAGAGGTAATGTCTGACAAATCTGTTACAGTTCTTTGAAGAAGTAACAAGGAAGTTAGACAAAGGAGAACCAGTGGACGTGATTTATTTAGATTTCTAGAAGGCCTTTGACAAGATGCCGCATAGGAGACTGTTAAATAAGTTAAGAGCCCATGGTGTTCAGGGTAAGATCCTGGCATGGATAGAGGATTGGCTGACTGGCAGAAGGCAGAGAGTGGGGATAAAGGGGTCTTTTTCAGGATGGCAGCCAGTGACTAGTGATGTGCCTCAGGGGTCTGTGCTGGTTCACAATATACATTAATGACCTGGAGGAAGGAACTGAAGGCACTGTTGCTAAGTTTGCAGACGGTACAAAGATCTGTCGCGGGACAGGTAGTATTGAGGAAGCAAGGGGGCTGCAGAAGAACCTGGACAGGCTAGGAGAGTGGGCAATGAGGTGGCAGATGGAATACAGTGTGGAAAAGTGTGAGGTTATACACTTTGGAAGGAGGAATTTAGACTATTTTCTAAATGGGGAAATGCTGAGGAAATCAGAAGCACAAAGGGACTCGGGAGTCCTTGTTCACGATTCTCTTAAGATTAACGTGCAGGTTCAGTCGATGGTTAGGAAGGCAAATGGAATGTTAGCATTCATGTCAAGAGGGCTAGAATACAAGACCAGGGTTGTACTTCTGAGGCTGTATAAGGCTCTGGTCAGACCCCATTTGGAGTATTGTGAGCAATTTTGGACCCCGTATCTAAGGAAGGATGTGCTGGCCTTGGAAAGAGTCCAGAGGAAGTTCACAAGAATGATCCCTGGAATGAAGAACTTGTCGTATGAGGAACGGTTGAGGACTCTGGGTCTGTACTCGTTGGAGTTTAGAAGGATGAGGAGGGATCTTATTGAAGCTTACAGGATACTGCGAGGCCTGGATAGAGTGGACGTGGAGAGGATGTTTCCACTTGTAGGAAAAACTAGAAGCAGAGGACACAATCTCAGACTGTGGGACGATCCTTTAAAACAGAGATGAGGAGGAATTTCTTCAGCCAGTGGTGGTGAATCTGTGGAACTCTTTGCCGCAGAAGGCTGTGGAGGTCAAATCACTGAGTGTCTTTAAGACAGAGATAGATAGGTTTTTGATCAATAAGGGGATCAGGGGTTATGGGGAGAAGGCAGGAGAATGGGGATGAGAAAAATATCAGCCATGATTGAATGGCGGAGCAGACTCGATGGGCCGAGTGGCCTAATTCTGCTCCTATGTCTTATGTGTGACCCTCTCGTTCAGGGACCATAGGCCTCAAGCCCTGTAACCTGTGAGGAAAGGAAATTAAATAGAAGTTGCCACAGTCCCAGATGACCATAGGCTGCTTTCCCCTTTGAGGGGGAGAGCTGACTGGTGGTCATTTAACCTGAGGATCACCACACCTCAGGCGAGGGGCAAGGTTGAGAAGGCGGGGCCTTCATGAATAATCTCAGCCGGGACGGGGAATTGAACCCACGCTGCTGGCCTCACTCTGCATCACCAACCAGCATCCAGCAAACTGACCCATGAAAGGAACCTGGATGTGGGTCAGCGATGCAGTACCGAGTTCCCAGGGCGGCAGGGACTGCTCAGTAGCTGCCCAGCGGAGATTATGAAGCAGTTACTGGTACACTGGCTGAAAAGGTGGTGGTGAAATAGGTTAACAGGACATCAACTAATCTTTCAAAACAAATGGTTTTCCAAAAGTTCATTGTACAATCTTTGTAAAGTCTGTATTAAACAGTAATATTGTGACTCAGTCTGGAACATTCCTTGTGTTATACCCTCTGCTACTTTGCTTACTAAAAACACTCAGTATTAAAACGTGCTGATTGTGGAGGGATCAGGCTGGATGTTTGAAGCAAAGGCAGGATCTTTGGGAAGGGAGCCAGGCGACTGATCGACCCACAGGGCTGTAAACCAGGAGATGGTCAGCTTTTTGCTGTCCCACTCCATCGAGGTAGATGGTATCACACAGCTGCACACGGCCTAAATCCAGGGCCCATCATTGAGGCACTCGTTCCAAAATCCATATTCTCATCTTTCATGGAACAGCATCTTCATGGTGACTTCCAAAGTGGTGACAGTGAGACAGACAAAAGTACATCACCAGAAAGTGTTGGTGCCCAATACCAAAATTGGCAAATGGAACATTTTTCTATTACGCAAGACGTCAATCAGAGTTTCCTCCAGCGATTCCTGATGTCTCGGATCGTGTTTTCGGGATCCTTAAGGGGGAGGGGGAGCAGCCCCAAGTCGTGGTCCACATAGGCACCAACGACATAGGTAGGAAAAGGGATAGGGATGTAAGGCAGGAATTCAGGGAGCAGGGCAGCACCGTGGCCAAGTGGTTAGCACAGCTACCTCACGGCGCTGAGGTCCCAGGTTCAATCCCGGCTCTTGGTCACTGTCCGTGTGGAGTTTGCACATTCTCCCCGTGTCTGCGTGGGTTTCGCCCCCACAACCCAAAAATGTGCAGAGTAGGTGGATTGGCCACACTAAATTGCCCCTTAATTGGAAAAAATAATTGGGTAATCTAAATTTATAAAAAAATGAGAGGAATTCAGGGAGCTAGGGTGGAAACTTAGAGCTAGAACAGAGTTATTATCTCTGGATTGTTACCCGTGCCACGTGCTAGCGAGACGAGGAATAGTGAGAGAGAGCAGTTGAGCAGTTGAACACGTGGCTCCAGGGATGGTGCAGGAGGGAGGGTTTCAGATACCTGGATAATTGGGGCTCATTCTGGGGTAGGTGGGACCTCTACAAACGGGATGGTCTACACCTGGACCAGAGGGGTACTAATATCCTGGGGGGGAGGTTTGCTTATGCTCTTCGGGAGGGTTTAAACTAATTCAGCAGGGGATTGGGACCCTGAATTGTAGCTCCAGTATACAGGAGGTTGAGAATAGTGAGGTCATGACTAAGGTTTCAAAGTTGCAGGAGTGTACCGGCAGGCAGGAAGGTGGTTTAAAGTGTGTCTACTTCAACGCCAGGAGCATCCGGAATAAGGTGGGTGAACTTGCGACATGGATTGGTACCTGGGACTTCGATGTCGTGGCCATTTCAGAGACATGGATAGAGCAGGGCGATGAATGGTTGTTGCAGGTTCCGGGGTTTAGATATTTCAGTAAGCTCAGGGAAGGTGGTAAAAGAGGGGGAGGGGTGGCATTGTTAGTCAAGGACGGTATTACGGTGGCAGAAACGTTTGATGAGGACTCGTCTACTGAGGTAGTATGGGCTGAGATTAGAAACAGGAAAGGAGAGGTCACCCTGTTGGGAGTTTTCTATAGGCCTCCGAAAAGTTCCAGAGATGTAGAGGAAAGGATTGCAAAGATGATTCTGGATAGGAGCGAAAGTAACAGGGTAGTTGTTATGGGGGACTTTAACTTTCCAAATATTGACTGGAAACGCTATAGTTCAAGTACTTTAGATGGGTCCGTTTTTGTCCGATGTGTGCAGGAGGTTTTCCTGACGCAGTATGTAGATAGGCCAACAAGAGGCGGGGCCACATTGGATTTGGTACTGGGTAATGAACCAGGACAGGTGTTAGATTTAGAGGTAGGGGAGCATTTTGGTGATAGTGACCACAATTCGGTTATGTTTACTTTAGCGATGGAAAGGGATAGGTATAAACCGCAGGGCAAGAGTTATATCTGGGGGAAAGGCAATTATGGTGCGATGAGGCAAGACTTAGGATGCATCGGAAGGGGAAGGAAACTGCAGGGGATGGGTACAATGGAAATGTGGAGCATGTTCAAGGAACAGCTACTGCATGTTCTTGATAAGTATGTACCTGTCAGGCAGGTTGGAAGTGGTCGAGCGAGGGAACCGTGGGTTACTAAAGTAGTTGAATCACTTGTCAAGAGGAAGAAGGAGGCCTATGTAAAGATGAGCGTGAAGGTTCAGTTAGGGCGCTCGAGAGTTACAGGTTAGCTAGGAAGGGCCTAAAGAGACAGCTAAGAAGAGCCAGGAGGGGACATGAGAAGTCTTTGGCAGGTAGGATCAAGGATAACCATAAAGCTTTCTATAGATATGTCAGGAATAAAAGAATGATGAGGGTAAGAGTAGGGCCAGTCAAGGACAGAAGTGGGAAGTTGTGCATGGAGTCCGAGGAGATAGGAGAGGTGCAAAATGAATATTTTTTGTCCGTATTCACACAGCAGAAAGACAATGTTGTCGAGGAGAATATTGAGATACAGGCTACTAGACTAGAAGGGCTTGAGGTTCATATGGAGGAGGTGTTAGCAATTCTGGAAAGTGTGAAAATAGATAAGTTCCCTGGGCCGGATGGGATTTATCCTAGGATTCTTTGGGAAGCTAGGGAGGAGATTGCTGAGCCTTTGGCTTTGATCTTTATGTCATCATTGTCTACAGGAATAGTGCCAGAAGACTGGAGGATAGCAAATGTTGTCCCCTTGTTCAAGAAGGTGAGTAGATACAACCCCGGTAACTATAGACCAGAGAGCCTCACTTCTGTTGTGGGCAAAGTCTTGGAAAGGTTTATAAGAGATAAGATTTATAATCATCTAGAAAGGAATAATTTGATTAGGGATAGTCAACACGGTTTTGTGAAGGTAGGTCGTGCCTCACAAACCTTATTGAGTTCTTTGAGAAGGTGACCAAACAGGTGGACAAGGATAAAGCAGTTGATGGGGTGTATATGGATTTCAGTAAAGCGTTTGATAATGTTCCCCACGATAGGCTATTGCAGAAAATATGGAGGCATGGGATTCAGGGTGATTTAGCAGTTTGGATCAGAAATTGGCTAGCTGTAAGAAGACAGAGGGTGGTAGTTGATGGGAAATGTTCAGCCTGGAGTTCAGTTATTAGTGGTGTACCACAAGGATCTGTTTTGGGGCCACTGCTGTTTGTCATTTTTATAAATGACCTGGAGGAGGGCGTAGAAGGATGGATGAGTAAATTTGCAGATGACACTAAAGTCGGTGGAGTTGTGGACAGTGCGGAAGGATGTTGCAGGTTACAGAGGGACATAGATAAGCTGCAGAGCTGGGCTGACAGGTGGCAAATGGAGTTTAATGTGGAGAAGTGTGAGGTGATTCATTTTGGAAGGAGTAACAGGAATACAGAGGACTGGGCTAATGGTAAGATTCTTGGTAGTGTGGATGAGCAGAGAGATCTCGGTGTCCATGTACATAAATCCCTGAAAGTTGCCACCCAGGTTGAGAGGGTTGTTAAGAAAGCGTACGGTGTGTTAGTTTTTATTGGTAGACGAATGGAATTTCGGAGCCATGAGGTCGTGTTGCAGCTGTACAAAATTCTGGTGCGGCCGCATTTGGAGGATTGAGTGCAGTTCTGGTCGCCACATTATAGGAAGGATGTGGAAGCATTGGAAAGGTTGCAGAGGAGATTTACCAGAATGTTGCCTGGTATGGAGGGAAGATGTTATGAGGAAAGGCTGAGGGACTTAAGGCTGTTTTCGTTAGAGAGAAGAATATTCAGAGGTGACTTAATTGAGGCATACAAGATGATCAGAGGATTAGATAGGGTGGACGGTGAGAGCCTTTTTCCTTGGATGGTGATGTCCAGCACGAGGGGACATAGCTTTAAATTGAGGGGAGATAGATATAGGACAGATGTCAGAGGTAGGTTCTTTACTCAGAGAGTAGTAAGGGTGTGGAATGCCCTGCCTGCAACAGTAGTGGACTCGCCAACATTCAGGGCATTTAAATGGTCATTGGATAGGCATATGGACGATAAGGGAATAGTGTAGATGGGCTTTAGAGGGGTTTCACAGGTCGGCGCAACATCGAGGGCCGAAGGGCCTGTACTGCGCTGTAATGTTCGGGAGGGGTTTTATTTGAAAATATTTTACAGGAAAAAAATGCAGAACTTTGGACAGATGGAGACTCCAAATTAGGCTTCACCTTCATCCAACAGGTTCCATTGGAGGAGTGTGTACGAGGGCCAAAGGGACCCAAAACCATTTCCTCCATTTTTGTCATGATGTGGAGATGCGGGCGTTGGACTGGGGTGAGCACAGTAAGAAGTCTTACAACACCAGGTTAAAGTCCAACAGGTTTGTTTCAAACACTAGCTTTCTGAGCGCAGCTCCTTCCTCAGGTGAATGGAGAGGTATGTTCCAGAAACATCGATATAGACAAAGTCAGAGATGCCAGAAAGGATGTCCCGAAGCGTGGTACATCGGCGAGACCATGCAGACACTGTGACAACGGATGAACGGGCATCGTGCAACAATCACCAGGCAGGAATGTTCCCTTCCAGTCGGGGACACTTCAGCAGTCAAGGGCATTCAGCCTCTGATCTCCGGGTAAGCGTTCTCCAAGGCAGCCTTCAGGACGCGCGACAACGCAGAATTGCCGATCAGAAACTTATAGCTAAGTTCCGCACGCATGAGTGCGGCCTCAACCGGGACCTGGGATTCATGTCGCATTACATTCATCCCCCACCATCTGGCCTGGGCTTGCGAAATCCTACCACCTGTCCTGGCTTGAGACAATTCACACCTCTATAACCTGGGATCACCCCTATCTCTGGATCTGTAAAGATTTGATGACCCGCAAATGCTCGCATTCTAAGCATTGTCCAGCATCTCTGACTTTGTCTATATCGATGTTTCTGGAACATACCTCTCCATTCACCTGAGGAAGGAGCTGCGCTCCGAAAGCTCGTGTTTGAATCAAACCTGTTGGACTTTAACCTGGTGTTGTAAGAATTCTTACTGTGCTCCATTTTTGTTGGCAGCAAACAAGGTAAGAGAAAATGGTAGGTCGCGCAGGTCAGCCGCGTGGGTTCTGAAGATCAGCCGGTGTGGGCCACGAAGGCCGACCGGTGTGGGCCACGAAGGCCGACCGGTGTGGGCCACGAAGGCCGATCGGTGTGGGCCACGAAGGTTGGCCGGTGTGGGCCACGAAGGTTGGCCGGTGTGGGTCACGAAGGCCGACCGGTGTGGGCCACGAAGGCCGATCGGTGTGGGCCACGAAGGTTGGCCGGTGTGGGTCACGAAGGCCGACCGGTGTGGGCCACGAAGGCCGATCGGTGTGGGCCACGAAGGTTGGCTGGTGTGGGCCACGAAGGTTGGCCGGTGTGGGCCACGAAGGTTGGCCGGTGTGGGTCACGAAGGCCGACCGGTGTGGGCCACGAAGGCCGGCCGGTGTGGGCCACGAAGGTTGGCCGGTGTGGGCCACGAAGGCCGGCCGGTGTGTGCCACGAAGGTTGGCCGGTGTGGGCCACGAAGGTTGGCCGGTGTGGGCCACGAAGGCCGACCGGTGTGGGCCACGAAGGCCGACCGGTGTGGGCCACGAAGGCCGACCGGTGTGGGCCACTAAGGCCGACCGGTGTGGGCCACGAAGATTGACCGGTTGGTAAAAATGGGTCCCCGGAAAAAAAAGTTTCAAAAACACTGATCTAAACTACCGGCCTATCAGTCAGCTCTACCGGAATCGCCCAATTTAAGAGGCAGAATGTACCCATCACCTCCCCTCGTGGACAAGCCAAATTCTGATTCATATTGTAAAAAAATGTTCACTTCTCATTTGATCAATGTGTAATGTGTTATTATTTTCTGACTTTTCTGTACCTAATAAACTCATTCTTTGACTCGGGGAAAACTGGTTAAGTTGCTTCCTTCCAAAAAGTAAACACATTTGGGCTAGTAAAGGGTATTCATGGGGGAAATAGGCTTTCTTATAAACTCACCTTGTTGTGACCAACTGGGGTGTGGGGATGTGTGGGGCTGGGTTGAATAAGGAAGGGGAGCCGGGTAATTCATCCTCACTCGGCCTATAATAAATTACGGGTCCCTTTCGGGAAGTTAACAAATTAGCGGCCCTGGTTCCAGGGCAGATTGCAACAATGGCATTGAGATTCCGGAGTTTTGAAAGAGCACACATCCAGAGGTCAGGAGGTGAGTTACTCTCCGCAGGATTCCCAGTGTCTGACCTGTTCTGGTAGCCACAGTATTTATCTCGCTTTTCCAGTTCAGTTTCTGGTCAATAATCCCCAGGATGTTGATTTTTGGGGATTCAGGCATTAATGTGAAGGGATGTGAGTTGGATTGTCTCCTGTTGGAGATGGTCCTGGTTTGGTAATTGTGTGCAGAGACGGGAGTAGAACCTACCTCCCAACATTTATTCAATTCGGGACAATTCAATGTAATGGACAAATCTGTAAAGGGAATTCTAAATTCCATCTCCGAAGGTCCTTTAACATCATACGTATCTCTCTGAAGAACAAAGATGGGACGGGGAAGATAGTGTGAGCCAAACACAGCCTGTAGATATATATCACGAGGATTCTTTTCTAAATGGTGTACAATTTTATTCAGCTTTACAAAATCTTCATTGTAAACAAGTAAAATTTAGTGAACGAAGGAAGATATCAGCATCATTCAAAACCCAAGAGATCCCTCAGGAGGTTTCAGCCATGCAAATGTTTCCAAGGTAATACAGCCAAGCATTAATCAAATCATCAATTGGGACATTTTTTCATTTTCTTTGCTGGGGGAGGAATAACACCCAGACAGCAAGAAACTCCCTGCAGCACTCCCTCAGTACTGACCCTCTGACAGTGCGGCACTCCCTCAGTACTGACCCTCTGACAGTGCGGCATTCCCTCAGTACTGACCCTCTGACAGTGCGGCACTCCCTCAGTACTGACCCTCTGACAGTGCGGCATTCCCTCAGTACTGACCCACTGACAGTGCGGCACTCCCTCAGTACTGACCCTCTGACAGTGGGGCACTCCCTCAGTACTGACCCTCTGACAGTGCGGCACTCCCTCAGTACTGACCCTCTGACAGTGCGGCACTCCCTCAGTACTGACCCTCTGACAGTGCAGCACTCCCTCAGTACTGACCCTCTGACAGTGCGGCACTCCCTCAGTACTGACCCTCTGACAGTGCGGCACTCCCTCAGTACTGACCCTCTGACAGTGCAGCACTCCCTCAGTACTGACCCTCTGACAGTGCAGCACTCCCTCAGTACTGACCCTCTGACAGTGCGGCACTCCCTCAGTACTGACCCTCTGACAGTGCGGCACTCCCTCAGTACTGACCCTCTGACAGTGCAGCACTCCCTCAGTACTGACCCTCTGACAGTGCGGCACTCCCTCAGTACTGACCCTCTGACAGTGCGGCACTCCCTCAGTACTGACCCTCCCACAGTGCGGCACTCCCTCAGTACTGACCCTCCCACAGTGCAGCACTCCCTCAGTACTGACCCTCTGACAGTGCGGCACTCCCTCAGTACTGACCCTCTGACAGTGCGGCACTCCCTCAGTACTGACCCTCTGACAGTGGGGCACTCCCTCAGTACTGACCCTCTGACAGTGCGGCACTCCCTCAGTACTGACCCTCTGACAGTGCGGCACTCCCTCAGTACTGACCCTCTGACAGTGCAGCACTCCCTCAGTACTGACCCTCTGACAGTGCGGCACTCCCTCAGTACTGACCCTCTGACAGTGCGGCACTCCCTCAGTACTGACCCTCTGACAGTGCAGCACTCCCTCAGTACTGACCCTCTGACAGTGCAGCACTCCCTCAGTACTGACCCTCTGACAGTGCGGCACTCCCTCAGTACTGACCCTCTGACAGTGCGGCACTCCCTCAGTACTGACCCTCTGACAGTGCAGCACTCCCTCAGTACTGACCCTCTGACAGTGCGGCACTCCCTCAGTACTGACCCTCTGACAGTGCGGCACTCCCTCAGTACTGACCCTCCCACAGTGCGGCACTCCCTCAGTACTGACCCTCCCACAGTGCAGCACTCCCTCAGTACTGACCCTCTGACAGTGCGGCACTCCCTCAGTACTGACCCTCTGACAGTGCGGCACTCCCTCAGTACTGACCCTCTGACAGTGCGGCACTCCCTCAGTACTGACCCTCTGACAGTGCGGCACTCCCTCAGTACTGACCCTCTGACAGTGCGGCACTCCCTCAGTACTGACCCTCTGAGAGTGCGGCACTCCCTCAGTACTGACCCTCTGACAGTGCGGCACTCCCTCAGCACTGACCCTCTGACAGTGCAGCACTCCCTCAGTACTGACCCTCTGACAGTGCGGCACTCCCTCAGCACTGACCCTCTGACAGTGCGGCACTCCCTCAGTACTAACCCTCTGACAGTGCGGCATTCCCTCAGTACTGACCCTCTGACAGTGCGGCACTCCCTCAGTACTGACCCTCTGACAGTGCGGCACTCCCTCAGCACTGACCCTCTGACAGTGCAGCACTCCCTCAGTACTGACCCTCTGACAGTGCGGCACTCCCTCTGACAGTGCGGCACTCCCTCAGTACTGACTCTCTGACAGTGTGGCACTCCCTCAGTACTGACCCTCTGACAGTGCCGCACTCCCTCAGCACTGACCCTCTGACAGTGCAGCACTCCCTCAGTACTGACCCTCTGACAGTGCAGCACTCCCTCAGTACTGGCCCTCTGACAGTGCGGCACTCCCTCAGTACTGACCCTCTGACAGTGCAGCACTCCCTCAGTACTGACCCTCTGACAGTGCGGCACTCCCTCAGTACTGACCCTCTGACAGTGCAGCACTCCCTCAGTACTGACCCTCTGACAGTGCGGCACTCCCTCAGTACTGACCCTCTGACAGTGCGGCACTCCCTCAGTACTGACCCTCTGACAGTGCGGCACTCCCTCAGTACTGACCCTCTGACAGTGCGGCACTCCCTCAGTACTGACCTTCTGACAGTGCGGCATTCCCTCAGTACTGAACCTCTGACAGTGCAGCACTCCCTCAGTACTGACCCTCTGACAGTGCAGCACTCCCTCAGTACTGACCCGCTGACAGTGCAGCACCCCCTCAGTACTGACCCTCTGACAGTGCAGCACTCCCTCAGTACTGACCCTCTGACAGTGCAGCACCCCCTCAGTATTGACCCTCTGACAGTGCGGCGCTCCCTCAGTACTGACCCTCTGACAGTGCGGCACTCCCTCAGTACTGACCCTCTGACAGTGCGGCACTCCCTCAGTACTGACCCTCTGACAGTGCGGCATTCCCTCAGTACTGACCTTCTGACAGTGCGGCATTCCCTCAGTACTGAACCTCTGACAGTGCAGCACTCCCTCAGTACTGACCCTCTGACAGTGCAGCACTCCCTCAGTACTGACCCGCTGACAGTGCAGCACCCCCTCAGTACTGACCCTCTGACAGTGCAGCACTCCCTCAGTACTGACCCTCTGACAGTGCAGCACCCCCTCAGTATTGACCCTCTGACAGTGCGGCGCTCCCTCAGTACTGACCCTCTGACAGTGCTGCGCTCCCTCAGTACTGACCCTCTGACAGTACGGCGCTCCCTCAGTACTGACCCTCTGACAGTGCGGCATTCCCTCAGTACTGACCCTCTGACAGTGCAGCACTCCTCAGTACTGACCCTCTGACAGTGCGGCACTCCCTCAGTACTGACCCTCTGACAGTGTGGCACTCCCTCTGTACTGACCCTCTGACAGTGCAGCACTCCCTCAGTACTGACCCTCTGACAGTGCAGCACTCCCTCGGTACTGACCCTCTGACAGTGCAGCTCCCTCAGTACTGACCCTCTGACAGTGCGGCACTCCCTCAGTACTGACCCTCTGACAGTGAGGCATTCCCTCAGCACTGACCCTCTGACAGAGCGGCGCTCCCTCAGTACTGACCCTCTGACAGTGCAGCACTCCCTCAGCACTAACCCTCTGACAGTGAGGCATTCCCTCAGCACTGACCCTCTGACAGAGCGGCGCTCCCTCAGTACTGACCCTCTGACAGTGAGGCATTCCCTCAGCACTGACCCTCTGACAGAGCGGCACTCCCTCAGTACTGACCCTCTGACAGTGAGGCATTCCCTCAGTACTGACCCTCTGACAGTGCAGCACTCCCTCAGTACTGACCCTCTGACAGTGCGGTGCTC
Source organism: Scyliorhinus canicula (assembly GCF_902713615.1). Lineage (NCBI taxonomy): Eukaryota > Metazoa > Chordata > Chondrichthyes > Carcharhiniformes > Scyliorhinidae > Scyliorhinus > Scyliorhinus canicula. The sequence goes on from NC_052146.1 coordinate 312,821,169, forward strand.
CCTCAGTACTGACCCTCTGACAGTGCAGCACTCCCTCAGCACTAACCCTCTGACAGTGCGGCACTCCCTCAGTACTGACCCTCTGACAGTGCAGCACTCCCTCAGTACTGACCCTCTGACAGTGCAGCACTCCCTCAGTACTGACCCTCTGACAGTGCGGCATTCCCTCAGTACTGACCCTCTGACAGTGCAGCATTCCCTCAGTACTGACCCTCTGACAGTGCAGCACTCCCTCAGTACTGACCCTCTGACAGTGCGGCATTCCCTCAGTACTGACCCTCTGACAGTGCGGCATTCCCTCAGTACTGACCCTCTGACAATGCGGCACTCCCTCAGTACTGACCCTCTGACAGTGTGGCACTCCCTCTGTACTGACCCTCTGACAGTGCAGCACTCCCTCAGTACTGACCCTCTGACAGTGCAGCACTCCCTCGGTACTGACCCTCTGACAGTGCAGCACTCCCTCGGTACTGACCCTCTGACAGTGCAGCACTCCCTCAGTACTGACCCTCTGACAGTGAGGCATTCCCTCAGTACTGACCCTCTGACAGTGCGGCATTCCCTCAGTACTGACCCTCTGACAATGCGGCACTCCCTCAGTACTGACCCTCTGACAGTGTAGCGCTCCCTCAGTACTGACCCTCTGACAGTGCAGCACTCCCTCAGTACTGACCCTCTGACAGTGCGGCACTCCCTCAGTACTGACCCTCTGACAGTGCAGCGCTCCCTCAGTACTGACCCTCTGACAGTGCGGCACTCCCTCACTACTGACCCTCTGACAGTGCAGCGCTCCCTCAGTACTGACCCTCTGACAGTGCGGCATTCCCTCAGTACTGACCCTCTGACAGTGCGGCATTCCCTCAGTACTGACCCTCTGACAATGCGGCACTCCCTCAGTACTGACCCTCTGACAGTGTGGCACTCCCTCTTTACTGACCCTCTGACAGTGCAGCACTCCCTCAGTACTGACCCTCTGACAGTGCAGCACTCCCTCGGTACTGACCCTCTGACAGTGCAGCACTCCCTCAGTACTGACCCTCTGACAGTGAGGCATTCCCTCAGCACTGACCCTCTGACAGAGCGGCGCTCCCTCAGTACCTTGGTTTATCTGTTCAAGTCTCTGGTTTGAGATTTGAACCAAAGCCTTTGTGCTCTGCTGTCTAAAAACACCCCCTCAGCCCCAGTGACTCATATTCCATTTTGAACAAAATGATGCAGAAAGTAATGGAAGATACAGAATTAGTCATCCCTGAATAAGAACTCAATGTTAATATCAACCCAACCTGTCTCCTGGCCCCTCTCCACCAGCCCCTTTGTAGACTGGATGGTGAAATGTATGCTATATTGAGTGGCAGGATGAGGTGTCACAGCTGTGCACTGTCGAGTGAATACCGCTCGACACGGCCACTTCTTCCTGCAGCTTCAAGCTGTCAAATACTCGGTAAAGTTCCATCTTTTCAAAGAGCTGTCGGTGACATTCTAATTTTGTATTCACGGATTCTGCATCTGCCCCTAGTGCAAAATAAAGCAAATGTAGTCAATGAGCTACGTGTGAATCCTCACTCTATCCATTCTCACAGTCAATAATTAACCGTGTATACACAGTCTCAGCCCCGTGCGTTGTGCAGGCTGGTGGCAGCTGTGTATTCAGTCACAGCCCCGTGCGCTGTGCACGCAGGTGGCAGCTGTGTATACACAGTCTCAGCCCCGTGCGTTGTGCAGGCTGGTGGCAGCTGTGTATACAGTCACAGCCCCGTGCGCTGTGCACGCAGGTGGCAGCTGTGTATACACAGTCTCAGCCCCGTGCATTGTGCACGCAGGTGGCTGCTGTGTATACACAGTCACAGCCCCGTGCGTTGTGCAGGCTGGTGGCAGCTGTGTATACAGTCACAGCCCCGTGCGCTGTGCACGCAGGTGGCAGCTGTGTATACACAGTCTCAGCCCCGTGCATTGTGCACGCAGGTGGCAGCTGTGTATACAGTCACAGCCCCGTGCGTTGTGCAGGCTGGTGGCAGCTGTGTATACACAGTCACAGCCCCGTGCGTTGTGCAGGCTGGTGGCAGCTGTGTATACACAGTCACAGCCCCGTGCGCTGTGCACGCAGGTGGCAGCTGTGTATACAGTCACAGCCCCGTGCGTTGTGCAGGCTGGTGGCAGCTGTGTATACAGTCACAGCCCCGTGCGTTGTGCACGCAGGTGGCTGCTGTGTATACACAGTCACAGCCCCGTGCGTTGTGCAGGCTGGTGGCAGCTGTGTATACAGTCACAGCCCCGTGCGTTGTGCAGGCTGGTGGCAGCTGTGTATTCAGTCACAGCCCCGTGCGTTGTGCACGCAGGTGGCAGCTGCGTATACACAGTCTCAGCCCCGTGCATTGTGCACGTTGGTGGCAGCTGTGTATACAGTCACAGCCCCGTGCGTTGTGCACGCAGGTGGCTGCTGTGTATACACAGTCACAGCCCCGTGCGTTGTGCAGGCTGGTGGCAGCTGTGTATTCAGTCACAGCCCCGTGCATTGTGCAGGCTGGGGGCAGCTGCGTATACACAGTCTCAGCCCCGTGCGTTGTGCAGGCTGGTGGCAGCTGCGTATACACAGTCTCAGCCGCGTGCATTGTGCAGGCTGGGGGCAGCATTGAGATGTTACTGGACGAGTAATCCAGAGACCTGAACTAATAGCCCAGAGAGTCACAATCCGAAAACAGCAGGGGTTATTGAAATGTAATTAATAAATCTCAAATATGAAGCGAAAGTCAGTGATGGTGACCTGGAAACCTTGTCGATTGTTGTAAAAACCCTTTTGGTTCACTAATATCCTTTAGAGAGGAAAACAACCTCTCCACGCCCAGGCCTCACAGTATCCTGTAAGTTTCAATAAGATCCCCCCTCATCCTTCTAAACTCCAATGAGTACAGACCCAGAGTCCTCAACCATTCCTCGTACGACAAGTTCTTCATTCCAGGGATCATTCTTGTGAACCTCCTCTGGACCCTTTCCAAGGCCAGCACATCCTTCCTTAGATACGGGGCCCAAAACTGCTCACAATACTCCAAATGGGGTCTGACCAGAGGCTTCTACAGACTCAGAAGTACATCCCTGGTCCTGTATTCTAGCCCTTTCGACATGAATGTCAACATTGCATTTGCCTTCCTAACTGCCGACTGAACCTGCACGTTAACCTTCAGAGAATCGTGAACAAGAATTCCATTTGCCACTGATCAGCCCATCTGACCAGCCCGTCTCTCTCCTTCTGTAATCAACGGCTTCCTCCTCACTATTTACCACCCCAACAATATTTGTATCGTCCACAAACTTACTGATCAACCCTCCTACATTCACATCTAAATCCTATATATAAACCACAAACAGCAAGGGCCCCAACACTGATCCCTGTGGGACCCCAACACTGATCCCTGTCCCCAACACTGATCCCTGCGGGACCCCAACACTGATCCCTGTCCCCAACACTGATCCCTGCGGGACCCCAACACTGATCCCTGTCCCCAACCCTGATCCCTGCGGGACCCCAACACTGATCCCCGCGGGACCCCAACACTGATCCCTGTCCCCAACCCTGATCCCTGCGGGACCCCAACACTGATCCCTGCGGGACCCCAACACTGATCCCTGTCCCCAACCCTGATCCCTGCGGGACCCCAACACTGATCCCCGCGGGACCCCAACACTGATCCCTGTGGGACCCCAACACTGATCCCTGTCCCCAACACTGATCCATGCGGGACCCCAACACTGATCCCCGCGGGACCCCAACACTGATCCCTGCGGGACCCCAACACTGATCACTGTCCCAAACACTGATCCCTGTGGGTCCCCAACACTGATCCCTGTCCCCAACACTGATCCCTGTCCCCAACACTGATCCCTGCGGGACCCCAACACTGATCCCTGTCCCCAACACTGATCCCTGTCCCCAACACTGATCCCTGTGGGACCCCAACACTGATCCCTGTCCCCAACACTGATCCCTGTCCCCAACACTGATCCCTGCGGAACCCCAACACTGATCCATGTGGGACCCCAACACTGATCCCTGCGGGACCCCAACACTGATCCCAGTCCCCAACACTGATCCCTGCGGGACCCCAACACCGGTCCCTGTGGGACCCCAACACTGATCCCTGTGGGACCCCAACACTGATCCCTGCGGGACCCCAACACTGATCCCTGTCCCCAACACTGATCCCTGTCCCCAACACTGATCCCTGTCCCCAACACTGATCCCTGTCCCCAACACTGATCCCTGCGGGACCCCAACACTGATCCCTGTCCCCAACACTGATCCCTGTGGGATCCCAACACTGATCCCTGTGGGATCCCAACACTGATCCCTGTGGGACCCCAACACTGATCCCTGCGGGACCCCAACACTGATCCCTGCGGGACCCCAACACTGATCCCTGTCCCCAACACTGATCCCTGTCCCCAACACTGATCCCTGTGGGACCCCAACACTGATCCCTGTCCCCAACACTGATCCCTGTCCCCAACACTGATCCCTGTCCCCAACACTGATCCCTGCGGGACCCCAACACTGATCCCTGTCCCCAACACTGATCCCTGTCCCCAACACTGATCCCTGTCCCCAACACTGATCCCTGTCCCCAACACTGATCCCTGTCCCCAACACTGATCCCTGTGGGTCCCCAACACTGATCCCTGCGGGACCCCAACACTGATCCCTGCGGGACCCTAACACTGATTCCTGTGGGACCCCAACACTGATCCCTGTCCCCAACACTGATCCCTGTGGGACCCCAACTCTGATCCCTGTGGGACCCCAACACTGATCCCTGTGGGACCCCAACACTGATCCCTGTCCCCAACACTGATCCCTGCGGGACCCCAACACTGATCCCTGTGGGACCCCAACACTGATCCCTGCGGGACCCCAACACTGATCCCTGCGGGACCCCAACACTGATCCCTGCGGGACCCCAACACTGATCTCTGTCCCCAACACTGATCCCTGTCCCCAACACTGATCCCTGTGGGACCCCAACACTGATCCCTGTCCCCAACACTGATCCCTGTGGGACCCCAACACTGATCCCTGTCCCCAACACTGATCCCTGTGGGACCCCAACACTGATCCCTGTGAGACCCCAACACTGACCCCTGTCCCCAACACTGATCCCTGCGGGACCCCAACACTGATCCCTGTGGGACCCCAACACTGATCCCTGTGGGACCCCAACACTGATCCCTGTGGGACCCCAACACTGATCCCTGTCCCCAACACTGATCCCTGTCCCCAACACTGATCCCTGTGGGACCCCAACACTGATCCCTGTCCCCAACACTGATCCCTGTGGGACCCCAACACTGATCCCTGTGGGACCCCAACACTGATCCCTGTGGGACCCCAACACTGATCCCTGTGGGACCCCAACACTGATCCCTGTGGGACCCCAACACTGATCCCTGTGGGACCCCAACACTGATCCCTGCGGGACCCCAACACTGATCCCTGCGGGACCCCAACACTGATCCCTGCGGGACCCCAACACTGATTCCTGTGGGACCCCAACACTGATCCCAGTCCCCAACACTGATCCCTGCGGGACCCCAACACTGATCCCCGCGGGACCCCAACACTGATCCCTGTGGGTCCCCAACACTGATCCCTGTGGGACCCCAACACTGATCCCTGTCCCCAACACTGATCCCTGCGGGACCCCAACACTGATCCCTGTGGGACCCCAACACTGATCCCTGTCCCTAACACTGATCCCTGTGGGACCCCAACACTGATCCCTGCGGGACCCCAACACTGATCCCAGTCCCCGACACTGATCCCTGTGGGACCCCAACACTGATCCCTGAGGGACCCCAACACTGATCCCTGTGGGACCCCAACACTGATCCCTGTGGGACCCCAACACTGATCCCTGCGGGACCCCAATGCTGATCCCTGCGGGACCCCAACACTGATCCCTGTGGGACCCCAACACTGATCCCTGTCCCCAACACTGATCCCTGCGGGACCCCAACACTGATCCCTGTCCCCAACACTGATCCCTGCGGGACCCCAACACTGATCCCTGTGGGACCCCAACATTGATCCCTCTGGGACCCCAACACTGATCCCTGTGGGACCCCAACACTGATCCCTGCGGGACCCCAACACTGATCCCTGCGGGACCCCAACACTGATCCCTGCGGGACCCCAACACTGATCCCTGTGGGACCCCAACACTGATCCCTGAGGGACCCCAACACTGATCCCTGTGGGACCCCAACACTGATCCCTGTGGGACCCCAACACTGATCCCCGTCCCCAACACTGATCCCTGCGGGACCCCAACACTGATCCCTGTGGGACCCCAACACTGATCCCTGTCCCCAACACTGATCCCTGTGGGACCCCAACACTGATCCCTGTCCCCAACACTGATCCCTGTGGGACCCCAACACTGATCCCTGCCCCCAACTCTGATCCCTGTCCCCAACACTGATCCCTGTGGGACCCCAACACTGATCCCTGTGGGTCCCCAACACTGATCCCCGTGGGACCACAACACTGATCCCTGTCCCCAACACTGATCCCCGCGGGACCACAACACTGATCCCTGTGGGACCCCAACACTGATCCCTGCCCCCAACTCTGATCCCTGTCCCCAACACTGATCCCTGTGGGACCCCAACACTGATCCATGTCCCCAACACTGATCCCTGAGGGACCCCAACACTGATCCCTGCGGGACCCCAACACTGATCCCTGTCCCCAACACTGATCCCTGTCCCCAACACTGATCCCTGTGGGACCCCAACACTGATCCCTGTCCCTAACACTGATCCCTGTGTGACCCCAACACTGATCCCTGCGGGACCCCAACACAGATCCCTGTGGGACCCCAACACTGATCCCTGTGGGACCCCAACACTGATCCCTGTGAGACCCCAACACTGATCCCTGTGGGACCCCAACACTGATCCCTGTGGGACCCCAACACTGATCCCTGTGGGACCCCAACACTGATCCCTGTGGGACCCCAACACAGATCCCTGTGGGACCCCAACACTGATCCCTGTGGGACCCCAACACAGATCCCTGTGGGACCCCAACACTGATCCCTGTGGGACCCCAACACTGATCCCTGTCCCCAACACTGACCCCTGCGGGACCCCAACACTGATCCCTGCGGGACCCCAACACTGATCCCTGTCCCCAACACTGATCCCTGTGGGACCCCAACACTGATCCCTGCGGGACCCCAACACTGATCCCTGCGGGACCCCAACACTGATCCCTGTGGGACCCCAACACTGATCCCTGCGGGACCCCAACACTGATCCCTGTCCCCAACACTGATCCCTGTGGGACCCCAACACTGATCCCTGCGGGACCCCAACACTGATCCCTGCGGGACCCCAACACTGATCCCTGTCCCCAACACTGATCCCTGCGGAACCCCAACACTGATCCCTGACCCCAACACCGATCCCTGCGGGACCCCAACACTGATCCCTGTGGGACCCCAACACTGATCCCTGC
>NC_052146.1:312829178-312865085 GCF_902713615.1 Scyliorhinus canicula
TGTGTCAGGTGCTCGGGGAGTCCAGCGAACCACGCCCATATGTTCTGGGCATGCCCGGCACTGGAGGAGTTCTGGAAGGGGGTGGCGAGGACGGTGTCGAAGGTGGTAGGATCCAGGGTCAAGCCAGGCTGGGGACTCACGATTTTTGGGGTTGGGGTGGAGCCGGGAGTACAGGAGGCGGAAGAGGCCGGTGTTTTGGCCTTTGCGTCCCTAGTAGCCCGGCGAAAAGGATCTTGCTCCAGTGGAAGGATGCGAGGCCCCCAAGAGTGGAGACCTGGATCAATGACATGGCGGGTTTTATTAAGCTAGAGAAGGTCAAATTCGCCCTGAGAGGGTCGGTACAAGGGTTCTTTAGACAGTGGCAACCTTTCCTCGACTTTCTGGCTCAGCGATAGGGTACAGGGACAGTAGCCACTTTCCAGTCTCACCGGGACCCTTCCTGCCTCCAGTGATTCCTGAAAGATCATCACCAATGCCTCCACAATCTCCTCATCTATCTCTTTTAGAAACCTGGGGTGTAGCCCATCTGGTCCAAGTGACTTATCCACCTTCAGACCTTTCAGTTTCCCCAGAACCTTCCCCTTAGTGATAGTCACTGCACTCACCTCTGCCCCCTGGTTCTCCTGGAGCTCTGGCATCCCACTGGTGTCTTCCACCATGAAGACTGAAGCAAAGTAACTATTCAGTTACATAGAACATAGAACGATACAGCGCAGTACAGGCCCTTCGGCCCTCGATGTTGCACCGACATGGAGAAAAAAAAACTAAAGGCCATCTAACCTACACTATGCCCTTATCATCCATATGCTTATCCAATAAATTTTTAAATGCCCTCAATGTTGGCGAGTTCACTACTGTTGCAGGTAGGGCATTCCACGGCCTCACCACTCTTTGCGTAAAAAACCCACCTCTGACCTCTGTCCTATATCTATTACCCCTCAATTTAAGGCTATGTCCCCTCGTGCTAGCCACCTCCATCCGCGGGAGAAGGCTCTCGCTGTCCACCCTATCTAACCCTCTGATCATTTTGTATGCCTCTATTAAGTCACCTCTTAACCTTCTTCTCTCTAACGAAAACAACCTCAAGTCCATCAGCCTTTCCTCATAAGATTTTCCCTCCATACCAGGCAACATCCTGGTAAATCTCCTCTGCACCCGTTCCAAAGCTTCCACGTCCTTCCTATAATGAGGCGACCAGAACTGTACGCAATACTCCAAATGCGGCCGTACCAGAGTTTGGTACAGCTGCATCATGACCTCATGGCTCCGGAACTCAATCCCTCTACCAATAAAGGCCAACACACCATAGGCCTTCTTCACAACCCTATCAACCTGGGTGGCAACTTTCAGGGATCTATGTACATGGACACCGAGATCCCTCTGCTCATCCACACTACCAAGAATTTTACCATTAGCCAAATATTCCGCATTCCTGTTATTCTTTCCAAAGTGAATCACCTCACACTTCTCCACATTAAACTCCATTTGCCACCTCTCAGCCCAGCTCTGCAGCTTATCTATGTCCCTCTGTAACCTGCAACATCCTTCCGCACTGTCTACAACTCCACCGACTTTAGTGTCGTCTGCAAATTTACTCACCCATCCTTCTGCGCCCTCCTCTAGGTCATTTATAAAAATGACAAACAGCAACGGCCCCAGAACAGATCCTTGTGGTACGCCACTCGTAACTGAACTCCATTCTGAACATTTCCCATCAACTACCACTCTCTGTCTTCTTTCAACTAGCCAATTTCTGATCCACATCTCTAAATCACCCTCAATCCCCAGCCTCCGTATTTTCTGCAATAGCCGACCGTGGGGAACCTTATCAAACGCTTTACTGAAATCCATATACACCACATCAACTGCTCTACCCTCGTCTACCTGTTCAGTCACCTTCTCAAAGAACTCGATAAGGTTTGTGAGGCATGACCTACCCTTCACAAAACCATGCTGACTATCCCTAATCATATTATTCCTATCTAGATGATTATAAATCGTATCTTTTATAATCCTCTCCAAGACTTTACCCACCACAGACGTGAGGCTCACCGGCCTATAGTTACCGGGGTTATCTCTACTCCCCTTCTTGAACAAAGGGACCACATTTGCTATCCTCCAGTCCTCTGGCACTATTCCTGTAGCCAATGATGACCTAAAAATCAAAGCCAAAGGCTCAGCAATCTCTTCCCTGGCTTCCCAGAGAATCCTAGGATAAATCCCATCCGGCCCCGGGGACTTATCTATTTTCACCTTGTCCAGAATTGCCAACACTTCTTCCCTACGCACCTCAATGCCATCTATTCTAATAGCCTGGGTCTCAGCATTCTCCTCCTCAATATTATCTTTTTCTTGAGTGAATACTGACGAAAAGTATTCATTTAGTATCTCGCTTATCTCCTCAGCCTCCACACACAACTTCCCACCACTGTCCTTGACTGGCCCTACTCTTACCCTAGTCATTCTTTTATTCCTGACATACCTATAGAAAGCTTTTGGGTTTTCCTTGATCCTACCTGCCAAAGACTTCTCATGTCCCCTCCTTGCTCGTCTCAGCTCTCTCTTTAGATCCTTCCTCGCTTCCTTGTAACTATCAAGCGCCCCAACTGAAACTTCACGCCTCATCTTCACATAGGCCTCCTTCTTCCTCTTAACAAGAGATTCCACTTCTTTGGTAAACCACGGTTCCCTCGCTCGACCCCTTCCTCCCTGCCTGACTGGTACGTACTTATCAAGAACATGCAATAGCTGTTCCTTGAACAAGCTCCACATATCCAGTGTGCCCAACCCTTGCAGCCTACTTCTCCAACCAACACATCCTAAGTCATGTCTAATGGCATCATAATTGCCCTTCCCCCAGCTATAACTCTTGCTCTGCGGGGTATACTTATCCCTTTCCATCACTAACGTAAAGGTCACCGAATTGTGGTCACTGTCTCCAAAGTGTTCACCTACCTCCAGATCTAACACCTGGCCTGGTTCATTACCCAAAACCAAATCCAAAGTGGCCTCACCTCTTGTTGGCCTGTCAACATATTGTGTCAGAAAACCCTCCTGCACACATTGTACAAAGAACGACCCATCCAATGTACTCGAACTATATCTTTTCCAGTCAATATTAGGAAAGTTAAAGTCTCCCATAACAACTACCCTGTTACTTTCGCTCTTTTCCAGAATCATCTTCGCCATCCTTTCCTCTACATCTCTAGAACTATTAGGTGGCCTATAGAAAACTCCCAACAGGGTGACCTCTCCTTTTCTGTTTCTAACCTCAGCCCATACTACCTCGGAAGAAGAGTCCCCATCTTGCATCCTTTCTACCACCGTAATACTGTCCTTGACTAGCAGCGCCACACCTCCCCCTCTTTTGCCCCCTTCTCTGACCTTACTAAAGCACCTAAACCCCGGAACCTGCAACAACCATTCCTGTCCCTGCTCTATCCATGTCTCTGAAATGGCCACAACATCGAAGTCCCAGGTACCAACCCATGCTGCCAGTTCCCCTACCTTATTTCGTATACTCCTGGCATTGAAATAGACACACTTCAAACCACAGACCTGAACACTGCCGCCCTCCTGCGAAGTCAAAACTGTGCTCCTGACCTCTCTACTCTCAATCTCTCGCACCCCAAAACTACAATCCAGGTTCCCATGCCCCTGCCCCTGCTGAATTAGTTTAAACCCCAGTTCCTCTGCCATTTCTTTGTTTCCTATTATTACTTCTCCAGCCACATTTTCCAGTCGTCTAATGTCTATTTTTGCCTCTCTCTTACCTTTTATATATTGAAAAAATCTCTTCCTAAACTAATGTGGCAGGGGGATGGGAACCAGATTAGGAAGTTAGAGGTCAGTAAAGAGGCAGCAACTAAAGCCAGTTAAGGTACTAGATAATAAACTCAATGTGACTAAGGGGAAGAGTAGACAGGGAAGAGATGATGAACGCAAAGGGACAGGTGGTCTGAGGTGCATTTGTTTTAATGCGAGAAGTGTAGCAGGTAAGGCAGATGAACTTAGGGCTTGGATCAGTACCTGGGAATATGATGTTATTGGTATTACTGAGACTTGGTTGAGGGAAGGGCAGGACTGGCAACTGAATATCCCAGGGTATAGATGCTTCAGGAGGGATAGAGAGGGAGGTAGAAGGGGTGGAGGAGTTGCATTACTCGTCAGAGATGATATCACAGCTGTGATTAAGGTGGGCACGATGGAGGATTCGAGCACTGAGGCAATATGGGTGGAGCTGAGAAATAGGAAGGGTGCAGTAACATTGTTTGGACTTTACTACAGGCCTCCCAAAAGCGAGCATGAAGTAGAGGTACAAATATGCAGACAGATTATAGAAAAATGTAGGAGCAATAGGGTGGTTGTGATGGGAGATTTTAACTTCCCCAACATTGAATGGGATTTGTGTAGTGTCGGAGGCGTAGATGGAGCAGAGTTTGTAAGGAGCATCCAGGAGAGTTTTTTAGAGCAGTATGTAAATAGTCCAACTCGGGAAGGGGCCATACTGGACCTGGTATTGGGGAATGATCCCGGCCAGGTGGTTGAAGTTTCAGTCGGTGATTACTTTGGGAATAGCGATCACAATTCCGTAAGTTTTAGAATACTCATGGACAAGGACAAGAGTGGTCCTGAAGGAAGAGTGCTAAATTGGGGAAAGGCAGAGTATAACAAAATTCGGCAGGAGCTAGGGAATGTGGATTGGGAGCAGCTGTTTAAGGGTAAATCCACATTTGAAATGTGGGAGTCTTTTAAGGAAAGGTTGATTAGAGTGCAGGACAGACATGTCCCTGTGAAAATGAGGGATAGAAATGGCAAGATTAGGGAACCATGGATGACGGGTGGAATTGTGAGACTAGCTAAGATGAAAAAGGAAGCATACATAGGTTTGAGGCAACTCAAAACTGATGAAGCTTTGGAGAAATATCGGGAAAGTAGGACGAATCTCAAACGCGCAATAAAGAGGGCTAAAAGGGATCATGAAATATCTTTGGCTAACAGAGTTAAGGAAAATCCCAAAGCATTTTATTCGTATATAAGGTGCAAGAGGGTAACTAGAGAAAGGATTGGCCCACTCAAAGACAAAAGAGGGAATTTATGCGTGGACTCCGAGGAAATGGGTGAGATTCTTAATGAGTACTTTGCATCGGTATTCACCAAGGAGAGGGACATGACGGATGTTGAGGTTAGGGATGGATGTTTAAATACTCTCGGTCAAGTTGTCATACGGAAGGGGGATGTTTTGGGTATTCTAAAAGACATTAAGGTGGACAAGTCCCCAGGACCGGATGGGATCTATCCCAGGTTACTGAGGGAAGCGAGGGTCTAAATAGCTGGGGCCTGAACAAATATCTTTGCAGCATCCGTGAGCACGGGTGAGGTCCCGGAGGACTGGAGAATTCCTAATGTTGTCCCTTTGTTTAAGAAGGGTAGCAGGGATAATGCAGGGAATTATAGACCTGTGAGCTTGACGTCAGTGGTAGGCAAACTGTTGGTGAAGATATTGAGGGATAGGATCTATTCACATTTGGAAGAAAATAGACTTATCAGTGATAGGAAGCATGGTTTTGTGCAGGGAAGGTCATGTCTTACAAACCTAATAGAATTCTTTGAGGAAGTGACAAAGTTAATTGATGAGGGAAGGGCTGTAGATGTCATATACATGGACTTTAGTAAAGCATTTGATAAGGTTTCCCATGGCAGGTTGATGGGAAAAGTGAAGTCGTATGGGGTTAAGGGTGTACTAGCTAGATGGATAAAGAACTGGCTGGGAAACAGGAGACAGAGAGTAGTGGTGGAAGGGAGTGTCTCAAAATGGAGAAGGGTGACTAGTGGTGTTCCACAGGGATCCGTGCTCGGACCACTGTTGTTTGTGATATACATAAATGATCTGGACGAAGGTATAAGTGGTCTGATTAGCAAATTTGCAGATGATCCTAAGATTGGTGCAGTTGCAGATAGCGAGAAGGACTGTCAGAGAATACAGCAAAATATAGATAGATTGGAGAGTTGTGCAGAGAAATGGCAGATGGAGTTCAATCCAGGCAAATGCGAGGTGATGCATTTTGGAAGATCAAATTCAAGAGCGGACTATATGGTCAATGGAAGGGTCTCGGGGAAAATTGATGTACAGAGAGATCTGGGAGTTCATTTAGACATATAGAATTTACAGTGCAGAAGGAGGCCATTCGGCCCATCGACTCTGCACCGGCTCTTGGAAAGAGCACCCTACCCAAGGTCAACACCTCCACCCTATCCCAATAACCCAGTAACTCCACCCACACTAAGGGCAATTTTGGACACTAAGGGGAATTTATCATGGCCAACCCACCTAACCTGCACATCTTTGGACTGTGGGAGGAAACCGGAGCACCCGGAGGAAACCCACGCACACATGGGGGGGATGTGCAGACTCCGCACAGACAGTGATCCAAGCCGGAATCGAACCTGGGACCCTGGAGCTGTGAAGCGATTGTGCTATCCACAATGCTACCGTGCTGCCCAGGTCCATTGTACCCTGAATAGAGGTTGATAGAGTGGTCAAGAAGGCATACAGCATGCTTGCCTTCATCGGACGGGGTATTGAGTACAAGAGTCGGCAGGTCATGTTACGGTTGTATAGGACTTTGGTAAGGCCACATTTGGAATACTGCGTGCAGTTCTGGTCGCCACATTACCAGAAGGATGTGGATGCTTTAGAGAGGGTGCAGAGGAGGTTCACCAGGATGTTGCCTGGTATGGAGGGTGCTAGCTATGAAGAAAGGTTGAGTAGATTAGGATTGTTTTCGTTGGAAAGACGGAGGTTGAGGGGGGACCTGATTGAGGTCTACAAAATTATGAGAGGTATGGACAGGGTGGATAGCAACAAGCTTTTTCCAAGATTGGGGGTGTCAGTTACAAGGAGTCACGATTTCAAGGTGAGAGGGGGGAAGTTTAAGGGAGATGTGCGTGGAAAGTTTTTTACGCAGAGGGTGGTGGGTGCCTGGAATGCATTGCCAGCGGAGGTGGTAGAGGCGGGCACGATAGCATCATTTAAGAGGCATCTAGACAGGTATATGAACGGGCGGGGAACAGAGGGAAGTAGACCTTGGAAAATAGGAGACAGGTTTAGATAAAGGATCTGGATCGGCGCAGGCTGGGAGGGCCGAAGGGCCTGTTCCTGTGCTGTAATTTTTTTTGTTCTATCTTCCTTTATATTACTAGCTAGCTTGCACTCATTTCACCTGCTCCCCCCTTATTGCTTTTTTAGTTGTCCTCTGCTCACTTTTAAAGGCTTCCCAATCCTCTGGCTTCCCACTAATCCTCGCCACTTTGTATGCTTTTTCTTTTGCTTTTATGCTGTCCTTGACTTCCCTCGTCAGCCATAGATGCCTTGTCCTCCCCTTCGCATTTTTCCTCCTCCTTGGGATGAATTTCTGCTGAATTTCTCCCGAATATCCCCCAAAAACTCCTGCCATTGCTGTTCCACTGTCTTGTAGGGGCCTTGATCCAAATTTTTTATTCTTCTCTGGCCACGGGGGAGGTGTCTGAGGACTGGAGAACCGCGAATGTGGTCTCACTAGTGAAGAAAGGCTCTCGGGATAAGCCAGGGAACTACAGGCCAGTGAGTTTCACGTCAGTGGTGGGGAAATTAATGGAGAAGATTCTGAAGGAGAGAATCTATCTCCACTTGGAGAGGCAAGGATTGATCATGAATAGTCAGCATGGCTTTGTCAGAGGGAGGTCATGCCTAACACATTTAATTGAATTTTGTGAACATGTGACTAAGGTTGTGCAGTGCTGGTCCGAGGAGACAGAAGAGCTCTTACGTGACTGCTTAGAGACAGTGGACTGATCCATATTTAAGAACTCAGCGACTAACTTAAATGAGTATGCCACCACCGTCACAGACTTCATCAGCAAATGTGTGAATGATGAGTGCCAAAGAAAGCAGTACGTACGTTCCCCAACCGGAAACCATGGCTCAACCGCGAGATTGACTCCCTACTGAAGGACAGATCTGAGGCGTTCAAGGCAGACGACCCTGTCCTAGACAAGAAATCCAGGTACTACCTCTGCAAAGCCATCCGAGATGCCAAGAGAGAATATCAAACCAAGCTAGAGTCACGCACAGACTCTCGGCGGTTGTGGCAAGGACTAAACAACATAACGGGCTACAAAGCGAAGCCGAGCAGTATCTCTGGCAGCAGCGCACCCCTCCCCGATGAACTCAATGCATTCTGTGCTCGAATCGAGCAGGTAACCAACAATCCGCTGTCGAGTGCCCCAGCAGCCCATAACTCACTCGTACCCACCCAAAAAGGAAGCATACATAGGATTGAGGCAACTCAAAACTGATGAAGCTTTGGAGGAATATCAGGAAAGTAGGACGAATCTCAAACGTGCAATAAAGAGGGCTAAAAGGGGTCATGAAATATCTTTGGCTAACAAGGTTAAGGAAAATCCCAAAGCATTTTATTCGTATGTAAGGAGCAAGAGGGTAACTAGAGAAAGGATTGGCCCACTTAAAGACAAAAGAGGAAATTTATGCGTGGACTCAAAGGAAATGGGTGAGATTCTTAATGAGTACTTTGCATCGGTATTCACAAAGGAGAGGGACAAGACGGATGTTGAGGCTAGGGATGGATGTTTAAATACTCTCGGTCAAGTTGTCATACGGAAGGGGGAAGTTTTGGGTATTCTAAAAGACATTAAGGTGGACAAGTCCCCAGGACCGGATGGGATCTATCCCAGGTTACTGAGGGAAGCGAGGGTTGAAATAGCTGTGGCCTTAACAGATATCTTTGCAGCATCCTTGAGCACGGGTGAGGTCCCGGAGGACTAGAGAATTGCTAATGTTGTCCCTTTGTTTAAGAAGGGTAGCAGGGTTAATCCAGGGAATTATAGACCTGTGAGCTTGACGTCAGTGGTAGGCAAACTGTTGGAGAAGATACTGAGGGATAGGATCTATTCACATCTGGAAGAAAATAGACTTATCAGTGATAGGCAGCATGGTTTTGTGCAGGGAAGGTCATGTCTTACCAACTTAATAGAATTCTTTGAGGGAGTGACAAAGTTGATTGATGAGGGAAGGGCTGTAGATGTCATATACATGGACTTCAGTAAGGCATTTGATAAAGTTCCCCATGGTAGGCTGATGGAGAAAGTGAAGTCTCCTGGGGTCCAGGGAGTACTAGCTAGATGGATAAAGAACTGGCTGGGCAACAGGAGACAGAGAGTAGTGGTGGAAGGGAGTTTCTCAAAATGGAGAACTGTGACCAGTGGTGTTCCACAGGGATCCGTGCTGGGACCACTGTTGTTTGTGATATACATAAATGATCTGGACGAAGGTATAGGTGGTCTGATGAGCAAGTTTGCAGATGATACTAAGATTGGTGGAGTAGCAGATAGTGAAGGGGACTGTCAGAGAATACAGCAAAATATAAATAGATTGGAGAGTTGGGCAGAGAAATGGCAGATGGAGTTCAATCCGGGCAAATGCGAGGTGATGCATTTTGGAAGATCCAATTCAAGAGTGAACTATACGGTCAATGGAAGGGTCCTGGGGAAAATTGATGTACAGAGAGATTTGGGTGTTCAGGTCCATTGTACCCTGAAGGTGGCAACGCAGGTCGAGAGTGGTCAAGAAGACATACGGCATACTTTCCTTCATCGGAAGGGGTATTGAGTACAAGAGTTGGCAGGTCGTGTTACAGTTGTATAGGACTTTGGTTAGGCCACATTTGGAATACTGCGCGCAGTTCTGGTCGCCACATTACCAGAAGGATGTGGATGCTTATGGAGAGGGTGCAGAGGAGGTTCACCAGGATGTTGCCTGGTATGCAGGGCGCTAGCTATGAAGAGAGGTTGAGTAGATTAGGATTGTTTTCATTAGAAAGACGGAGGTTGAGGGGGGGACCTCATTGAGGTCAACAAAATCATGAGAGGTACAGACAGGGTGGATAGCAACAAGCTTTTTCCCCAGAGTAGGGGACTCAGTTACTAGGGGTCACGAGTTCAAGGTGAGAGGGGAAAAGTTTCAGGGAGATATACGTGGAAAGTTCTTTACGCAGAGGGTGGTGGGTGCCTGGAACGCATTGCCGGCGAAGGTGGTAGAGGCGGGCACGATAGCATCATTTAAGATGTATCTAGACAGAAATATGAATGAGCAGGGAGCAGAAGGATACAGATCCTTAGAAAATAGGCGAAAGTTTGAAATAGAGGATCTGGATCGGCGCAGGCTTGGAGGGCCGAAGGGCCTGTTCCTGTGCTGTAATTTTTCTTTGTTCTTTGTTCTAAACTCCATCTGCCATCTCGCCGCCCAAGTCGCCAAACGATCTAAATCTTGCTGTATTCTCTGACAGTCCTCATCGCTATCCGCAATTCCACCAACCTTTGTGTCGTCCGCAAACTTACTAATCAGACCAGTTACATTTTCCTCCAAATCATTTATATATACTACGAACAGCAAAGGTCCCAGCACTGATCCCTGTAGAACACCACTAGTCACAGCCCTCCAATCGGAAAAGCACCCTTCCATTGCTACTCTTTGCCTTCTATGACCTAGCCAGTTCTGTATCCACCTTGCCAGCTCACCTCTGATCCCGTGTGACTTCATCTTTTGTACCAGTCTGCCATGAAGGACCGTGTCAAAGGCCTTACTGAAGTCCATATAGACAACATCCACTGCCCTACCTGCATCAATCATCTTTGTGACCTCCTTGAAAAACTCTCCCAAGTTAGTGAGACACGACCTCCCCTTCACAAAACCATGCTGCCTCTCGCTAATACGACCACTTGCTTCCAAATGGGAGTAGATCCTGTCTCGAAGAATTCTCTCCAGTAATTTCCCTACCACGGACGTAAGGCTCACCGGCCTGTAGTTCCCTGGATTATCCTTGCTACCCTTCTTAAACAAAGGAACAATATTGGCTATTCTCCAGTCCTCCGGGACATCACCTGAAGACAGTGAGGATCCAAAGATTACTGTCAAGGCCTCAGCAATTTCCTCTCTAGCCTCCTTCAGTATTCTGGGGTAGATCCCATCAGGCCCTGGGGACTTATCCACCTTAATATTTTTCAATACGCCCAACACCTCGTCTTTTTGGATCTCAATGTGACCCAGGCTAGCCACACACCCTTCTCCAGACTCAACATCCACCAAATCCTTCTCTTTGGTGAATACTGATGCAAAGTATTCATTTAGTACCTCGCCCATATCCTCTGGCTCCACACATAGATTCCCTCCCCTGTCCTTCAGTGGGCCAACACTTTCCCTGGCTACCCTCTTGCTTTTTATGTACGTATAAAAAGCCTTGGGATTTTCCTTAACACTATTTGCCAATGACTTTTTGTGACCCCTTCTAGCCCTCCTGACTCCTTGCTTAAGTTCCTTCCTACTTTCCTTATATTCCACACAGGCTTCGTCAATTCCCAGCCTTCTAGCCCTGACAAATGCCTCCTTTTTCTTTTTGACGAGGCCTACAATATCCCTCGTTATCCAAGGATCACGAAATTTGCCGTATTTATCCTTCTTCCTCACAGGAACATGCCGGTCCTGAATTCCTTTCAACTGACATTTGAAAGCCTCCCACATGTCAGATGTCGATTTACCCTCAAACATCCGCCCCCAATCTAGGTTCTTCAGTTCCCGCCTAATATTGTTATAATTAGCCTTCCCCCAATTTAGCACATTCACCCTAGGACCACTCTTATCCTTGTCCACCAGCACTTTAAAACTTACTGAATTGTGGTCACTGTTCCCAAAATGCTCCCCTACTGAAACTTCTGTCCCCAGAACATGGAACATTCCAGCGCAGTATAGGCCCTTCGGCCCTCGATGTTGTGCAGACCTGTGAAACCCCTCTAAAGCCCATCTACACTATTCCCTTCTCGTCCATATGTCTATCCAATGACCATTTGAATGCCCTTAGTGTTGGCGAGTCCACTGCTGTTGCAGGCAGGGCATTCCATGCCCTTACTACTCTCTGAGTAAAGAACCTACCTCTAACATCTGCCCTATATCTATCTCCTCTCAATTTAAAGCTATGTCCCCTCATGCTAGACATCACCATCCGAGGAAAAAGGCTCTCAATGTTCACCCTATCTAATCCTCTGATCATCTTGTATGCCTCAATTAAGTCACCTCTTAATCTTCTTCTCTCTAACGAAAGTCCCTCAGCCTTTCCACATAAGATCTTCCCTCCATACCAGGCAACATCTTGGTAAATCTCCTCTGCACCCTTTCCAATGCTTCCACATCCTTCCTATAATGCGGTGACCAGAACTGTACGCAATACTCCAAATGCGGCCACACCAGAGTTTTGTACAGCTGCAACATGACCTCATGGCTCCGAAACTCAATCCCTCTATCAATAAAAGCTAACACACCGTACGCCTTCTTAACAACCCTCTCAACCTGGGTGGCAATTCCTTCCAAAATGAATCGCCTCACACTTTTCTGCATTAAACTCCATTTGCCACCTCTCAGCCCAGCTCTGCAGCTTATCTATGTCCCTCTGTAGCTTGTCCGCACTGTCCACAACTCCACCGACTTTAGTGTCATCTACAAATTTACTCGCCCATCCTTCTACGCCCTCCTCCAGGTCATTTATAAAAATGACAAACAGCAGTGGCCCCAAAACAGATCCTTGTGGTACACCACTAGTAACTGGACTCCAGTCTGAACATTTCCCATCAACCACCACCCTTTGTCTTCTATCAGCTAGCCAATTTCTGATCCAAACTGCTAAATCACCCTGAATCCCATGCCTCCATATTTTCTGCAATAGCCTACCGTGGGGAACCTTATCAAACGCTTTACTGAAATCCATATACACCACATCAACTGCTTTACCCTCATCCACCTGTTTGGTCACCTTCTCAAAGAACTCAATAAGGTTTGTGAGGCATGGCCTACCCTTCACAAAACCATGTTGACTATCTCTAATTAAATTATTCCTTTCCAGATGATTATACATCCTATCTCTTATAAACCTTTCCAAGACTTTGCCCACAACAGAAGTAAGGCTCACTGGTCTATAGTTACCGGGGTTGTCTCTACTCCCCTTCTTGAACAAGAGGACAACATTTGCTATCCTCCAGTCTTCTGGCACTATTCCTGTAGACAAAGATGACATAAAGATCAAGGACAAAGGCTCAGCAATCTCCTCCCTAGCCGGCCTCATTCCCAATACCAGGTCTAGCACAGCCCCTTCCCTAGTTGGACTATCTACATATTGTTTTAAGAAGCCCTCCTGGATGCTCCTTACAAACTCTGCCCCGTCTAAGCCCCTAGCACTAAGTGAGTTCCAGTCAATATTGGGGAAGTTGAAGTCTCCCATCACAACAACCCTGTTGTTTTTACTCCTTTCCAAAATCTGTCTGTCTATCTGCTCCTCTATCTCCTGCTGGCTGTTGGGGGGCCTGTATTAAACCCCCAACATTGTGACTGCACCCTTCTTATTCCTGATCTCCACCCATATAGCCTCGCCTTACGAGGGGACACAAGTTCAAAGTGAGGGGCGGGAAGTTTAGGGGGGATTTGAGGAAAAACCTTTTACCCAGAGGGTGGTGAGGGTCTGGAATGCCCTGCCTGGGAGGGTGGTAGAGGCGGGTTGCCTCACATCCTTTAAAACAAACTTACATGAGCATTTGGCCATCATAACATTCAGGGCCACAGGCCAAGTGCTGGCAAATGGGATTAGGTAGACAGGTCAGACTCGATTGGCCGAAGGGCCTCTTCTGCACTATATTATTCTGTGATTCTTTCTGTCCGAATTCCATGGTTATCTGGACTGTATCTGGTTCTTTTGGAAGTCTGCCTCTTTGCAGCTTTCTTGTGCTGTCCAGCTTCTCCTGCCTGTTGAGAAATGTTCATTTCCTGGTGTCCTTGAACTGCCAACAAATTCAGTTCAAAATGAAAACTTAAAAGCCTTCCTACCTTAAAAGGGCATCCAGTTGCTGAGCAACGGTTGCTACATCTGTCAGCCTTTTACTCTTCATGCGTAACCCTCTCTAAGCACAACTGAACCCTCCACACACATACACCTTTGTCCAGCATGAATCTAACAATAGGTTTTACCTTTCCTTACACAGACACATTAAATTAAACTCACTTAAAACTATACCTTATTGCTAATGTTTACCAATTACCGTAGTAATTACCAGGGGCGGGTTTAGCACACTGGGCTAATTCGCTGGCTTTTAAAGCAGGCCAGCAGCACGGTTCAATTCCCGTAACAGCCTCCCCGAACAGGCGCCGGATAGTGGCGACTGGGGCTTTATACAGTAACTTCATTTGAAGCCTACTCGTGACAATAAGCGATTTTCATTACATTTCATTTGCTTATTGTCACAAGTAGGCTTCAAATGAAGTTACTGTGAAAAGCCCCTAGTCCGGGAATTGAACCGTGCTGCTGGCCTGCCTTGGTCTGCTTTCAAAGCCAGCGAATTAGCCCTGTGCTAAACAGCCCCTTCAATACAAACATAAATCCCATAAAACTACTTTTGTCTGCCTAAGACAAAGGGAAAGATAAGCATAATCAAATCCAGTTCTTTAACATCTTAAATACTTTCACTAAATCACACCTCTTTTCTAAACTCCAGGAAATATAAGGCAAGTCCATGAAATCTTCCTTTATAATTTAATCCTTTAAACCCAATTCTTGGTGAGTCTGCAATGCAGCTGTAAGGTTAGTATATCCATCTTGAGGTGTGGTGCCTGCAACTCAATGTAAGAATCTAATTGGGTTCCAATCACCAATTTACACAATCTATACCACAATGGTTGATGGTTGTGGGACAGATTTACAGAGCAGGACAACTAGGAAAAGGGACAGATGGCTCCAGTGGAGTGCCACCTTGCCAGGCAATCGCAGGTGTACCTCCTCCCTGCTCATCAAGGGCCGAAACACTCTTAAGAGAGGCCGTGCTTCACGAGCACCTTCTTCGATCTGGTCAACTCGACACTCGAGAGACTAAACGCAGACTGGGCGACCGCTTCGCAGAACATCTTCACTCAGTCTGAAAGCAGGACCCAGACCTTCCTGTCGCTGCCATTTCAACTCCCCGTCCTTTACCCATGCCCACATGTCTGTCCTTGGCCTGCTGCAGTGTTCCAGTGAAGCCCAACGCAGACTGGAGGAACAGCACCTCCTCTTCCAATCAGGCACGTGACAGCCTTCCGGACTTAACATTGAGTTCACCAACTTCAGAACTCTCACCTCCACCTTCACCTTCACCTCATTTTTATTTCTATCAATTTATTTTAATTTCAAGGGTGGCATGTGACGCAGTGGTTAGCACTGCGACTGCGGTGCAGAGGACCTGGGTTCGAATCCTGGCTCTGGGTCACTGTCAAAGAACAAAGAAAAGTACAGCACGGGAACAGGTCCTTCGGCCCTCCAAGGGAGTTTGCACATTCTCCCTGTGTCTGCGTGGGTTTCACCCCCACAACCCAAAGATGTGCAGGGTAGGTGGATGGACCACTCTAAATTGCCCCTCAATTGGAAAAAGAATAATTGGGTACTCTAAATTTAAATATATATATATTTTCATTTCTTCTATCAATCCATTTTCCCCTCATCATTGTCTCCCCTACCCCCACCCCCACAGTCACCTGTTCCAAATTGTCCTTTGATACACTTCTGTCTTTAAGACAGAAATTGATAAATTCTTGATTTCACGAGGAATTAAGGGCTATGGTGAGAGAGCGGGTAAATGGAGTTGAAATCAACCATGATTGAATGGTGGAGTGGACTCGATGGGCCGAATGGCCTTACTTCCACTCCTATGTCTTATGGTCTTATGGTCTTACCTTTGTTCTGCCGTAGAGATCAGAATGTGTTAATGTGCCACTTTCACCTCCCTTCTTAGCCTTAATCACCCCTATTTACATTCCCTTCGTCTTTCTGTCCATATCTTTGTCAATCTGCACCTATAGCTGGCCCCCTACCCAGCCCCACAAAGCACATGAAGAATTTGGGGGTAAGAGATTACATAGATATATTTACAGAGAATCTAAAGTGCTGAAGGAGACCATTTGGCCCATTGATTCTGCACCGGCCCCTGGAAAGAGTACTCTACCTAAGCCCACATTCCTGTAACCCAATCTAACCTTTTTTGGGCACTTAAGGGGCAATTTATCATGGCCAATCCACCCAACCTGCACATCTTTGGACTGTGGGAGGAAACCGGAGCACCCGGAGGAAACCCACGCACACACGGGGAGAACGTGCAAACTTCATGCATACAATGACCCAAGCCAGGAATTGAAACCAGGTCCCTGGCGCTGTGAAGCAACAGTGCTAACCACTGTGCTACATGCCGCCCTAATGGAGATTAAATAGAATAGTTCCGGGGTGAGGGATTCTAGTTGCACGGAGAGACTGGAGAAGTCTAAAGATGTGTAGGTTAGGTGGATTGGCTGTTAAACTGCCCCTAGTGTCCAAAAGGTTAGGTGGGTTTTGTGAGGGCCGCAAAGAATCAGCACGAGTTGTAGGGTAGAAAGGAATAACATTTATTTACAATAACATGTGTATATATATATATATATACATAGCAGCAACAGTAACTCCCTTGCTGCTCACTCCTCTCTAGCTGGTTCCAAACTGACCAGCTCTATTTATGCAGGGAGTCTGCTAATGATTTCTCCGCCCCCCTCATTGGGGAAGCTCATACTCCCAAAGGATTGTGGGATTGTCATTAGTCCCAGCCAATGGTAAGCAGGCAGGTTATAACATCCCTCCCCCCAAAGTCCAAGGAATCCACCGAAGACCCTGGCGAAGGAGGGCGTCGGACTCGTTTTGCCGCAGGCCAGACACCATTTGCACGAGGCGCTGGATCGGCGGCGTGTAATGAGACGGAGAATGGCGCTTCCGTAATGAACGGCGTAACGGCTGTACATCCACAGCCCGTGGACCTGAAGACTCTCCCTCGGAGGCGTCCTGTCTCTCCATCTCGGAGTCGGAGTCCACTGCCTCCATCATGTCGGCATGTAGAAGCAGGTATTTCTAATACAACTAATATAGGTAAAAAGATAGCTGCTTAAAGCATAAATATTAATTCCCAGTTTTAAAATGAAAGAAAACATATAATTTGCAAACTCATGGTCATGAGTTGATAGAGACAGAAAGAGTTGAGAGAGACAGATAGACAAGAGTTGATAGAGACAGAAAGAAAGAGTTGATAGAGACAGAAAGAAAGAGTTGAGAGAGACAGAAAGAGTTGAGAGAGACAGATAGACAAGAGCTGATAGAGACAGAAAGAAAGAGTT
Organism: Scyliorhinus canicula; assembly: GCF_902713615.1. NCBI lineage: Eukaryota > Metazoa > Chordata > Chondrichthyes > Carcharhiniformes > Scyliorhinidae > Scyliorhinus > Scyliorhinus canicula. The sequence continues at coordinate 312,846,433 of NC_052146.1, forward strand.
GATAGAGACAGAAAGAGTTGAGAGAGATAGAAAGAGTTGAGAGAGATAGAAAGAGTTGAGAGAGACAGATAGATAGAGTTGATAGAGACAGAAAGAAAGAGTTGATAGAGACAGAAAGAAAGAGTTGATAGAGACAGAAAGAAAGTGTTGAGAGAGACAGAAAGAGTTGAGATAGAAAGAAAGAGTTGAGAGAGATAGGAAGGGTTAGACAGAAAAGGAAAGGAAAGGAAGAGAATTAGAAAAGAGTTCTGTATTCATATTTCATTTTCAGACTTTGACTTTTAAAGTTGTGTTCGGGCTATTGTCTCAGAAGATAATTCCTGTGATTCTTTGAAAAAAAATCAAATTGTCTACAAACTTACAAACTGCCTTTTAAATGATTTTCAAGTTGTAACCAATGAACTCCAAATAAAACAATTCTTATTTGCACCTGACAAGTTTTTAACTTGAATTTCTACTGAGTTTCAGCAATGTACAAGAACGACCGGTAACCCTGAATTGAATTAACTTCAAATCCTAAATTAATTCAACTTGGCGTAGTCGGCAGCGGGGGGGAGTTCTGATACGACCTTCGGAGAGGTTCGGAAAGCTTCGTGAGAAATCGGAGGAGGACCAGGTGACGACGGAAGCTTCGGGAATAATCGGAGAAGACCCGGAAGACAGTCTGAACCCACGGCTAGACTGGGGTAAGAAATATCTTTTTCACCCATTAAAAGTCTTAAAGCCGCATCAATCAGTGCTTCGACCCCTGAAAAGGACATTTTTATAGACTGTGTTAAATCAATCAGGTGCCGGTTGTTGAGACTAACGCAGCCTACACACAAAAAGTTAAGTGAAAGGTTGAATTTATGGCTGATCCAGTTGAAAGTATAGATTTAGACCCTTTAGAAGGCAGAAATTTACTCCCTACGACGGTAAAAGGAGGAACTGGGGTACCAGATGTTTCCATTGAAGATATGTTGGGGGATTTTGGGTCTTTCTTTCGTAAACAATTTGACCTATGTGAAACCTCAAAAATTGAATCAAAGTATAATATCCCCAGAGGACAGTGGTCCTTTTAATAATATCAAGAGAGCATGGGGAAAAAGCACACGATTGCACAGTGCAGAACGTGTAAAATGGTCCCTGGCAATTATGGGACAATTACGCAGACAGCAAGAGATAATTACTAAAAATAAACTGATCATGAATATAGGACCACTAAAGACCAACTAATTGCAGTTGTTGAAGAATTGCAAGATGCAAAATCCAAACTTGAATCTGACGATTAAATTAGAACTGATTTGGAAAACAAAATCTCTGAACTCCAGCAGTTATCTGTTCAAATAGCAGAATTCCAAAATCAAATTTCTGAAGTGGAGTTAAAATACCAACAGTTGCAATTAAAGACTGAGCGAACTGAATTTGAAAATTCCAAGTTAATTGATGAAAGATGTGTTTTAGAAAAAGAATTGCGAGATGCAAATTCAGATTTGAACAGGATGATGCCAAACACCAACAGTTATCTGTTCAATTAGCAGAATTCCAAAATCAAATTTTTGAAGTAGAGTCAAAATACCAACAGCTGCAATCAAAAACTGAGCAAACTGAACTTGAAAATTCCACGTTAATTGAAGAAAAATGTGTTTTAGAAAGAGAATTGCGAGATGTAAAATCCAAATTTGAACAGGACGATGAACTTAGAACAGAATTGCAAACAAAACTTCTAAACTCCAGCAGTTATCTTTTCAAATAGAGTTCCAAAATCAAATTTTTGAAGTAGAGTCAAAATACCAAAAGTTGCAATTAAAATCTGAGCGAATTGAATTTGAAAATTCCAAGTTAATCGAACAAAAATGTGTTTTAAAAAGAGAATTGCAAGATGCAAAAGCAAAACTTGAACATTATGCCAAAAGTGGAACAGAATTGCAAAACAAAACCTCGAAACTCCAGAAGTTATCTATTCAAATAGCAGAATTACAAAATCAAATTTTTGAAGTGGAGTCAAGATACCAAAGGTTGCAATCAAAAACTGAGCGAATTGAATTTGAAAACTGCCAGTTAATCGAAGAAAGATATGTTTTAGAAAAAGATATAAACAATGCCACTGAAAGCTGCAAATCCTAAAAGACTGTTTGAAGCAAAGCACAGCTCAGATTTAAACAGCAGCTGAAGTAACACAAACTCAACAAGCAGCCCAAGCACCCCACCTAGTGGCACAATCGGCAAATGCACAGCCGAGATCAAGTGTCAAGAATAAATTAATTCCTCTGCCAAATGAATCAGACGAAGATAGTGTTCCGACAAAGCGTAATACTAAATTAATTCAACTGGCCCCTTTAAAACGCAAACGGGTTAGAGTTGGAAGCAGAAAAATAGAGGAAAAAGGTGAAACTATCTCTAGAAACATATTTGATCATCAATGGACTCATGAACCAGCAGAGCCTGCAAAAGTTGACGAATGGTCCAAAAATCTCCCACATCCTAAAAAGGGTGGTATGTCCACATGGGATGGAATTAACAGATTAAAATCCATTTACAGTCTCCACCCATTTGATGGAGTACAAATTCTGACTATCATGCTCGGTGTCACCCTTAGAACTGAGGTGGAATTTGCCCTTGGAGACGATTTGCAAAATTTAGACGCTGGTTGGCTAGCAATCAGGGACTGGCTATTAACATTTTGCCCCCGCTCTGGCGGAACGGTAGGGAAATAGGCCGACAGCAGCAGCAGCCTGGGGCAGGGGGGGAGGGGGGGGGGGGGAGAACTGTGCACATGGGTTTGTGGAGGGTGCTATCTCCCTCTTGTTTGTTTTTTTTTGTTTCTTCTTTATTTTTCTTTGTTGTTGTTTTTTCTTTTTGTTTGAAGTTGCTATTGAAGCTGGGGGGGGGGGGGTATTGTTCATGGGGTGTTACCGCGGTTGTATGTTAATAGAGCTAAGATTTTTATATTTTGTATTTTATTTTGTAAACATTTCAATAAAAATTATTAAAAAAACAAAACATTTCGCCCTCCGAGGACCGATTGGTCTAAGATCACATCTTGCATTCAAAAAAGAAATGAAGATATTCAGGATTTTGAGAAAAGATTTTTTACAGGCTTGGATGGAATATTCGGGAATGATACTTGCAGACGAAACTGACACATGGGATGCAAGCAATTTAAATCCATTAAAAACGGCTTTTGTAGCCGGTGTTAAACCTGAAGTTTCTGATGCCTTGAATTTGGTTTTACCATCTTGGGCCAAAACTGGCACATACCGAGACATAGTTGACCGGTGCATTCAGATAGATCGTGGTTCGCACAATCAGACAAGCTCATCAACAGTGACTAAAACACCACCACAAGATTGAGGGCAAACATGTACCCTGGCTCCATTAAAATCACGTAACGAAAAAATACCACAATGTCTTTTCTGCGGTAAAGTAGGACACTGGATGGCAAAATGCTATCTTAAACCACGGATGGATTCGAGAGATGATAATGAAGTAGACAATTTTCACTACACTACATTTCCACCTCGTGGTCAACCACGTAATGCGCACAAACAAGATGCACCTAGGGTATATAATAGAAAGCAAAGAGTGGGGATTAATGGGTGTTTCTCTGGTTGGCAATCAGTAGCTAGTGGTGTCCCTCAGGGATCCGTGTTGGGCCCACAATTGTTCACAATTTACATAGATGATTTGGAGTTGGGGACCAAGGGCAATGTGTCCAAGTTTGCAGATGACACTAAGATGAGTGGTAAAGCGAAAAGTGCAGAGGATACTGGAAGTCTGCAGAGGGATTTGGATAGGTTAAGTGAATGGGCTCGGGTCTGGCAGATGGAATACAATGTTGACAAATGTGAGGTTATCCATTTTGGTAGGAATAACAGCAAACGGGATTATTATTTAAACGATAAAATATTAAAGCATGCCGCTGTTCAGAGAGACTTGGGAGTGCTAGTGCATGAGTCACAGAAAGTTGGTTTACAGGTGCAACAGGTGATTAAGAAGGCAAATGGAATTTTGTCCTTCATTGCTAGAGGGATGGAGTTTAAGACTAGGGAGGTTATGCTGCAATTGTATAAGGTGTTAGTGCGGCCAAAACAGCTGTCCTCCAGCTCAAAGACGTTCTCTGTGTGATTCAAAAAACTACTAGAGCCCACTCTTGATGATTCTCCATTTCTCCCTATATGCACTTTTGCAGCAGAAAAATGATGGATTATATATTTCAATAAGAGTGGGAGGTATTCATATTGATTTTTTATTTGATACTGGAGCTGAACTTACCTGTGTTACTGAACAGAATGCTGCTTTCTTTCCCCTGACTTCAGAGAAAATTGAAGCTTTTGCTGCAGGAGGAGACTCTGTCCCTCTTCGGAAAACCACTGCTCTTACAATTTGGACCACATCAACTGATAGCGTCAATATGGGTAGGTCTGGTAACACAAGCACTTCTAGGTATGGACATCTTATCACAACTAAATTCTTCATTCAATTCCAATAATGGGAAAATTACCTGGTCCATTAGACACATAAAAAAAGATGAAATACAACATCATCCAATTTGGGCAATTGACAAAAATGATTGTGGTCTTTTGAAAATGGACCCAGTTACTTTCATGGGATGAGCTCCACCTTGTACCAAACAATAACCCATTAGCAAAACGTCAATTCAAGGTATTCTACCTATAATAAAACAACTTGAAGAAAGCGATATTTTAGTGCGTATTCACAGTTCATCAAACAGCCCTGTATGGCCTGTGAAAAAGGCTAATGGTACATGGCGCCTTACTATTGACTACAGAAAGGCAAATCAATTCATTGTCAGAAAAGCTCCTTTAGTGGCAGATCCGTCTACAATTTTTAACTCTTTAACCCCTGACCTTCAATGGTTTTCAATGATATGGCAAATGGCTTCTGGTCGGTACCATTAGCTAAACAAGTACAACCATGGTTTGCTTTTACAGTCAATCAGCAACAGTACACATGGACTAGACTACCGCAAGGTTTTCACAATAACCCAACTGTTTACCACATGGCTCTGCAGAATCACATCAGGGAACTGCCTGATCTGCCTTCAACCATTATTCAGTATGTAGATGATGTTCTGTTAGCCTCCATCAATAAAGATGACCATGAAAAGGACTTACGGGTGGTCTTGAACCACCTCAGTACTAATGGTCACAAAGCTAGCTTTGCAAAAGCACAAATTACCCAGGAAGAAGTTGTTTACTTGGGACATAAAATTTCCAAAGGCAAAAGGGAACTTACTCAGGACCGAACAGCTGCCATCAAAGCAGCTAAAGAACCCTCAACTGTACAGTAAGGCAGATCTTTCTTGGGACTCTGTAATTTTAACAGAAATTGGATTGATTCTTATACTCAGTTATGCCAGCCATTGAATGATCTTTTAAAAGGAAACAGAAAATCAAGAGACCAAATTAAACTCAATTCTGAACAGAAACAATCATTTCTGAATTTGAAAAAGGTCCTGTGTTCAGCGCCAGCCTTAGGTATTCCAAACAACGGAAAACCTTTTACCATGTTTGTTCATGAAAGAGATGGTTACATGACTGCAGTACTAGCTCAAGAACATGGTGATCAGTTAAGACCAGTTGGGTACTATTCCCTTAAACTTGACAATGTGGCACTAGCATTTGGCAGTTGTTTACGAGCCATGGAAGCTACATGTCGAGCTGTAATGATTACATCTGGACTTGTTCTAGACCAAAAGTTAATCATTAAATGTCCACATTCAGTCCATTCTCTACTATCCATGAACAGAGTGTCACAAGTTACATCAGCTAGATGGACTAGATGGACAGCAGTTTTGGAAGCTCCCAACCTATATTTTCACAAAGCCAGTCCTGTAAACCCATCATCTTTGCTCCCGTTTCCTGAGGAACAGGGGAGGGAGAGAGAGAAGGGCATGACTGTGTGAAAATAATAGAGGAAATGGAAGAAGTACGCTTAGTAGAAGAAGAGCCACTACAGAACCCAGATTTAATCCTATTCACTGATGGTTCCTCTTTTATTGACAAGGGTATCAGGAAAGCTGGGTGGGCAGTCACAAGCCCATACGAAGTATTAGCTGAAGGAAGTTTGCCCCCAGGTACATCAGCTCAGCAGGCCGAATTAAAGGCACTAACAGAAGCATGTCATGTGGCAAGAGATAAAACTGCTAACATCTATACTGACTCCAGATATGGTTTTGGAGTAGCACATGATTTTGGCCATCTGTGGAGAAAAAGAGGATTTATCACAACAGCAGGTACACCTATCCGAAATGGAAAGGAAGTACGAGATCTTCTAGAAGCTATGACCTTGCCCAAAGAAGTATCAGTTCTAAAATGTAAAGCCCATACTCATGAGGACACTATGGAAGCAAGAGGAAATGCTCTTGCGGACCAAGCAGCAAGGGAAGCTGCCTCCTTTTGTCCTCTCATTGGCATCAGCAATCCAGTCACATTTACAAATTGGGAGTAACCACCTTATTACATGATTTACGTGAAATGCAGAGTGATTGTACAAAGGAAGAAAAATGGACATGGTTAGAATCAGGTATTCAACCATATGATGATGAAATTTGGAGAGAAGTTCAAACTTGTAAACCAGCCGCACCACAATCACTAATGCCCTTCTTAGCTCAACAAATTCATTCATGGGGACACATATCACCTCAACAAATGATGGATCGATTCCATAGAAGTTGGTGTGGTAAAGGATTCAAAAAACATGCACAATTGGTAGCAAACCGATGTGTAACCTGTCAAAAGAATAACATGGGTCCTATAACATCAATGCCTCAATTAAGAGCTCCTGCTCCTGCAGGTCCATTCCAGGACTTACAAGTAGATTACATCACTCTTCCTAAATGTCAACAGTACAATGACATCCTTGTAATAGTGGATAAATTCTCCAGATGGGTGGAAGCTGCTCCAGCTAGAAGAGGGACAGCTGCCCATACAGCCAAAGTGCTATGCAAAGATTTTATTCCCAGATGGGGAGTACCAGCTAGCATTGACTCAGACAATGGAACCCACTTTACAGGAGCTGTTTGTAGGGAAGTCTGTAAACTACTAAACATTAACTGGAATTTACACTGTCCTTATCATCCACAATCATCAGGACAAGTGGAACGTATGAATCGAACTTTGAAAGAAAGACTGTCTAAATACAGCCAGGAAGGCATGAATTGGGTCCAAGCTTTGCCAATAGTATTATGCAGTATTAGAGCAACACCAAACAGAACAACAGGCCTGAGCCCTTTTGAAATCATCACAGGCAGACCAATGTCTCTGCCAGGAACTATTGACTTGAGGAAAGCAGACTGTCATTTAGAACATAGAACATTACAGCGCAGTACGGGCCCTTCGGCCCTCGATGTTGCGCCGACCTGTGAAACCATCTGAAGCCTATCTGACCTACACTATTCCATTTTCATCCATATGTCTATCCAGTGACCACTTAAATGCCCTTAAAGTTGGCGAGTCTACTACTGTTGCAGGCAGGGCGTTCCACACCCCTACTACTCTCTGAGTAAAGAAACTGCCTCTGACATCTGTCCTATATCTACCACCCCTCAATTTAAAGCTATGTCCCCTTGTGTTGGTCATCACCATCCGAGGAAAAAGACTCTCACTGTCCACCCTATCTAACCCTCTGACTATCTTATATGTCTCTATTAAGTCACCTCTCAGCCTTCTCCTCTCTAACGAAAACAACCTCAAGTCCCTGAGCCTTTCCTCGTAAGACCTTCCCTCCATACCAGGCAACATCCTAGTAAATCTCCTCTGAACCCTTTCCAAAGCTTCCACATCCTTCCTATAATGTGGTGACCAGAACTGCACGCAGTACTCCAGGAGTGGCCGCACCAGAGTTATGTACAGCTGCAGCATGACCTTGTGGCTCCGAAACTCAATCCCCCTACTGATAAAGGCAAGCACACCATATGCCTTCTTAACAGCCCTATTAACCTGGGTGGCAACTTTCAGGGATTTATGTACCTGGATGCCGAGATCTCTCTGTTCATCTACACTACCAAGAATCTTGCCATTAGCCCGGTACTCTGCATTTCTGTTACTCCTTCCAAAGTGACCCACCTCACACTTTTCCGCATTAAACTCCATCTGCCACCTCTCAGCCCAGCTCTGCAGCTTATCTATGTCCCTCTGTATCCTATAACATCCTTCAGCACTATCCACAATTCCACCGACCTTCGTGTCATCTGCAAATTTACTAACCCATCCTTCTACACCCTCTTCCAGGTCATTTATAAAAATGACAAACAGCAGTGGCCCCAAAACAGATCCTTGCGGTACACCACTAGTAACTGAACTCCAGGATGAACATTTGCCATCAACCACCACTCTCTGTCTTCTTTCAGCTAGCCAATTACTGATCCAAACCGCTAAATCACCTTCAATCCCATACTTCCTTATTTTCTGCAATAGCCTACCGTGGGGAACCTTATCAAACGCCTTACTGAAATCCATATACACCACATCAACCGCTTTACCCCCATCCACCTGTTTGGTCACCTTCTCAAAAAACTCAATAAGGTTTGTAAGGCATGACCTACCCTTCACAAAACCGTGTTGACTATCACTAATCAACTTGTTCTTTTCAAGATGATTATAAACCCGATCTCTTGTAACCTTTTCCAACATTTTACCCACAACCGAAGTAAGGCTCACAGGTCTATAATTACCAGGGTTGTCTCTACTCCCCTTCTTGAACAAGGGGACATTTGCTATCCTCCAGTCTTCCAGCACTATTCCTGTCGACAAAGACGACATAAAGATCAAGGACAAAGGCTCTGCAATCTCCTCCCTGGCTTCCCAGAGAATCCTAGGATAAATCCCATCTGGCCCAGGCGACTTATCTATTTTTACATTTTCCAAAATTGCTAACACCTCCTCCTTGTGAACCTCAATTCCATCTAGCCTGGTCGACTGAAGCTGAGTATTCTCCTCGACAACATTGTCTTTCTCCAGTGTAAACACTGACGAAAAATATCCATTTAACGCTTCCCCTATCTCCTCTGATTCCACACACAACTTTCCACTACTATCCTTGATTGGCCCTAATCTTACTCTAGTCATTCTTTTGTTCCTGATATACCTATAGAAAGCCTTAGGGTTTTCCTTGATCCTATAAACCAATGACTTTTTGTGTCCTCGCTCTTCTTAACTCTCCCTTTAGGTCCTTCCTGGCTAACTTGTAACTCTCAAGTGCCCTAACTGAGCCTTCATGTCTCATCCTAACATAAGCCTTCTTCTTCCTCTTGACAAGTGCTTCAACATCCTTAGTAAACTACGGTTCCCTTGTTCGACAACTTCCTCCCTGCCTGACAGGTACATACTTATCAAGGACACGCAGGAGCTGTTCCTTGAAAAAGCTCCACATTTCGATTGTACCCATCCCCTGCAGTTTCCTTCCCCATCCGATACATCCTAAATCTTGCCGATTAGCATCATAATTGCCTTTCCCCCAGCTATAATTCTTGCCTTGAGGTATATACCTATCCCTGCCCATTGCTAAAGTAAACATAACCGAATTGTGATCACTATCATTTAATGAGTGATGCTTTGCTGTCTTACTGCCAAAATCTAACAAATGCTGTTAGCTCTGCTTCTCAACAGGTGTTAGCTGCGTGGGGTGATCCTCCGGAAGGTGGACACGACCTGGTGCCCGGTGAAGAAGTGTACGTCAAAAAGCTGCAAAAGGAACCTTTGGTATCGAAGTGGGAAGGTCCTTTCGTAATCCTTCTCACCACCCAATCCGCTGTAAAGTTAAAAGGAAAGAAAAGTTGGATTCACGCATCGCACGTGAAGCGCGCGTACAAGTAAAATGTTTGCCTCAATTTTAATTTTCAGTTATTTGATTGACTTTGTGAATGTTGTATCAGAAGTGAAGAAGAACACATTCCTTTACACATCTAAGATATATGCTGAAAACTTTAACATTTCTAATTGTTGGGTATGCATTGCAACCCCTACTAACTCAGGGGAGGGTATTCCCTTTCTAACTATTCCCTTTAATGCTTCAGAAACAGCAGAATGGTACATCTATCAAAGTGTCCCTCGCTCTGTGGTTAGGTGGTTAGGTGGATTGGCCATGCTAAATTGCCCGTAGTGTAAGGTTAATGGGGGGGATTGTTGGGTTACGGGTATACGGGTTACATGGGTTTAAGTAGGGTGATCATTGCTCGGCACAACATCGAGGGCCGAAGGGCCTGTTCTGTGCTGTACTGTTCTATAAGAAAAAAACGTTCCATCACCTTTAGAGATGCAATTTTTGCTAGAATCATTCCTTTCTATTGGGAAGTAAGGATGGAGAATGAGTTGAATAAAATAACAACCATCATAGCACGGTACCATGGGCAGCACGGTAGCATGGTGGTTAGCGTAAATGCTTCACAGCTCCAGGGTCCCAGGTTCGGTTCCTGGCTGGGTCACTGTCTGTGCGGAGTCTGCACGTCCTCCCCGTGTGTGCGTGGGTTTCCTCCGGGTGCTCCGGTTTCCTCCCACAGTCCAAAGATGTGCTGGTTAGGTGGATTGGCTATGCTAAATTGCCCGTAGTGTCCTAAAAAGTAAGGTTAAGGGGGGGGTTGTTTGGGTTACGGATATAGGGTGGATACGTGGGTTTGAGTAGGGTGATCATTGCTCGGCACAACATCGAGGGCCGAAGGGCCTGTTCTGTGCTGTTCTATGTTCAATACAAAATGTAGCTGATTACGCTGCCACTGCTCTAGATAAAATCTCTGACGAAATGCGAGCAATTTGAACCGTGGTATTACAAAATCGAATGGCACTTGACTATGTGCTAGCCAAAAACGGTGGCACACGCGCCCTGATTGGTGCAGAATGTTGCACTTTCATTCCCGATAACTCTGAAGAAGTTAAAGATTTGGTATTACATATCCAAAAAGAAATCAAAAAACTTGATCCACCCCAAGTTCTCTCTCTCTGGGATAGAATTTGCGGGTGATTTGGACACACAGGAATGTCCATAATGAGAATAATCCTATTCTCCTGTGCAGCTGGATTCATTATTTATATGACATACCAATGTGCTACGTGCATCAAAGAACTATTCGCTAAACGCAGGGGGCCAACTGTCAGAATGATTCACACTAACCCTACTGCACCCCCAATTGATGAATTTGAGGTATACTTTTGTTGAAATGTTAACCGTAATATTATCAATCAATTATTTGTATAATGTATTAATACTGAATCTGTAGTATCAAATGTGACTAATTTATTAATTGTTATTTTGTAATAATGATTCTTTAAGAATTTTAATGATTATTGTTGAAATACTTGTTGCAATGCTAAGTTTCCATTCTATTGTTTAAATCTGCAATTACAATATGAATGAATTATTCTTTGCGCTTTTACCTATCCTATCGCTTTAATAATGTATTTTATCTTATTCTGATATATCTCACTTGATCTTTCGATTCATCAAAGGGCCGACTGTAGAAGCAGGTATTTCTAATACAACTAATATAGGTAAAAAGATAGCTGCTTAAAGCATAAATATTAATTCCCAGTTTTAAAATGAAAGAAAACATATAATTTGCAAACTCATGGTCATGAGTTTGCAGGTAGCACAGAAGTCTGATAAGGTCATTACATTTTTCCTAGGACAAGGGCTGAATCCATGGCAACGAGGAATAAGAATGAAGGATTGTACGGTTCTCATGCCGATCGAGATTAGGTTGAATCATATCCCATAAATTATACAAGCTAAAAAAAAAAACATATCTTGAACTATATTGCCTTATTTTAATAAATGGACAATTAAAACATCGAATCAAATATAATATATATATTTGATTCCAACATTCTCATTATAACAATTTTATAAAAGACTGAATTGAAATAGACAGTTAGAATTATATTGTCGAAGTTATGTCCAGCATGGCATGATGAGATAACATAAGGTCTCCATTGTGGCAGCAGTGAGGTCAGCATGAAGTCTCTATTGTGGCAATAGGTAGGTCAGCATTAGACCAGTTTTTGCTGGTTTTGACAAAGCACAATATTGCATTCTTTAACATACAAGCAGGCAACAATTGGAAGTAATGTTACATCGTGAAGATGGACAGCTTGCTATCAAATCAAATGTGTTTGAGTCTAACTCAAACCAATTAGGATTATATTGGGGTGTGATCGGATCACTTAAGACAGATCTGAAATAGTATAGCCATGGACGGTTTGGCTACCATTTTGAGAGACAGAAAGAAAGAGTTGAGAGAGATAGATAGAAAGAGTTGAGAGAGATAGAAAGAAAGAGTTGAGAGAGATAGAAAGAAAGAGTTGAGAGAGATAGAAAGAAAGAGTTGAGAGAGACAGAAAGAAAGAGTTGAGAGAGACAGAAAGAAAGAGTTGAGAGAGATAGATAGAAAGAGTTGAGAGAGATAGAAAGAAAGAGTTGAGAGAGATAGAAAGAAAGAGTTGAGATAGATACAAAGAAAGAGTTGAGAGAGATAGAAAGAAAGAGTTGAGAGAGATAGGAAGGGTTAGACAGAAAAGGAAAGGAAAGGAAGAGAATTAGAAAAGAGTTCTGTATTCATATTTCATTTTCAGACTTTGACTTTTAAAGTTGTGTTCGGGCTATTGTCTCAGAAGATAATTCCTGTGATTCTTTGAAGAAAATCAAATTGTCTACAAACTTACAAACTGCCTTTTAAATGATTTTCAAGTTGTAACCAATGAACTCCAAATAAAACAATTCTTATTTGCACCTGACAAGTTTTTAACTTGAATTTCTACTGAGTTTCAGCAATGTACAAGAACGACCGGTAACCCTGAATTGAATTAACCTCAAGATCCTAAGATCCTTCTCGGCGTCTCTATCTCCCCGCGGTTCTGCAACGACCTGCGTAGGCTTTGAGTGCGGCACCAGAGAAACATTGTGAGGAATATTCTCCACTGTGTCTGGTCTCTGCGGCTGTAGAAGTGAGCTCCGGGTGCCGGGAATCTTTGGAAGAAATGGTCTTCTGGACCGAATGTGGTCTACATGTTTGCGCTGGAGACGACCCTGGGCTTGCACCTGGTAAGGGATAGGGCCCGTTTGGCGAAAGGTAACGCCAGGGACCCACTGGGCACCACCAGCAAAATTCCGAACGAACACTGGGTCACCGGGCGCAAACTGCTGAATTGGCCGATGCCGAGAAAAACCATGTCCCTGCTGTTCTTGTGTGTGGCGTACTTTTGCACCAATGTCTGGGAAAACCATGCTAAGGCGGGTGTGAAGTCTCCGGCCCATTAGGAGTTCCGCGGGAGCTACCCCAGAGCATGGGGGGTGGTCCTATATGAAAACAAAAAACGAGCCAGTCTCGTGTCCATCGACCCGGAAACTGCTTCTTTAGGCCTCGTTTGAATGGCTGCACTGCGCGCTCCGCCAATCCATTGGAAGCCGGGTGGTAAGGGGCAGTGCGGATATGGCGTATGCCGTTCATCTTCCATGAACCTCGCAAACTCCTCACTTGTGAACGGAGTGCCATTGTCCTTGACCAGCACCTCGGGGAGGCCATGCATACTGAAAGACAAACGCATCTTCTCGATTGTTGTGCAGGACGTTGTGCCTCCCATCTTATGCACCTCTAGCCATTTAGACTGGGCATCGATTAATAGAAGGAACATGGATCCTTGAAAAGGGCCAGTGAAATCCACATGCAAGCACGCCCAAGGCCGCCCTGGCCATTCCCAGTGATGTAGGGGCGCGGCCGGCGGAAGCTTCTGATGCTCCTGGCAAATGGAGCAGTTTTGGGCCACCTTCTCAATGTCGGTGTCGAGGCCTGGCCACCAGACATAACTCCAGGCCAACATTTTCATTTTGGTCACACCTGGATGCCCATTGTGCAAGTCTCTCAGTATCAGCTCCTGTCCTTTTTCCAGGACAATCACACGCGTCCCCCACAAAAGGATGCCGTCTTCCACGCTGAATTCGGACAGCTTGGAGGAAAATGCCCGCAACTCGCCTGGGAGCTGTCTATGCTGCCCACCATACAGGGCTATGTGCCGAACCTTTGACAGGACTGGCTCCGTCTGGGTCCACTCACGGATCTGTGATGCCGTGACAGGCAAGGTGTCCATAAAATTTAGGGTTGCAACCACCTCACCGGTCGTGGGGGTCGACAAAGGCAATTGGCTCAGTGCATCGGCATTCCCTATCTGGGTTCCTGGTTTGTGCTCCAGAGAATACTTGTAGGCAGCGAGCAACAAAGCCCAGCGCTGGATCCGTGCGGAAGCAATGGGCGGTATTGGCTTATAGAGAAATACAGCACAGAACAGGCCCTTCGGCCCACGATGTTGCGCCGAACTTTTGTCCTAGGTTAATCATAGAATTTTGGACAATTTTTCATGGCCAATCCACCCAACCTGCACATCGTTGGACTGTGGGAGGAAACCGGAGTACCCGGAGGAAACCCACGCAGTCACGGGGAGGATGTGCAGACTCCACACAGACAGTGACCCAAGTCGAAATCGAACTTGGGACCCTGGAGCTGTGAAGCAATTGTGCTATCCACAATGCTACCGCGCTGCCCTTAAGAAGTTAACCTACACTCCATTATTCTACCCTAATCCAAGTACCTATCCAATAGCCGCTTGAAGGTCCCTAACTTTTCCGACTCAACTACTACCACAGGCAGTGCATTCCATGCCCCCACTACTCTCTGGGTAAAGAACCTACCTCTGACATCCCCTCTATATCGTCCACCATTTATCTTAAATTTATGTCCCCTTGTAATGGTGTGTTCCACCCGGGGAAAAAGTCTCTGACTGTCTACTCTATCTATTCTCCTGATCATCTTATAAACCTCTATCAAGTCGCCCCTCATCCTTCTCCGTTCTAATGAGAAAAGGCCTAGCACCCTCAACCTTTCCTCGTATGACCTACTCTCCATTCCAGGCAACATCCTGGTAAATCTCCTTTGCATCTTTTCCAAAGCTTCCACATCCTTCCTAAAATGAGGTGACCAAAACTGCACACAGTACTCCAAATGTGGCCTGACCAAGGTTTTGTACAGCTGCATCATCACCTCACGGCTCTTAAATTCAATCCCTCTGCTAATGAACGCTAGCACACCATAGGCCTTCTTCACAGCTCTATCCACTTGAGTGGCAACTTTCAAAGAACTATGAACATAGACCCCAAGATCTCTCTGCTCCTCCACATTGCCAAGAACCCTACCATTAACCCTGTATTCCGCATTCATATTTGTCCTTCCAAAATGGACAACCTCACACTTGTCAGGGTTAAACTCCATCTGCCACTTCTCAGCCCAGCTCTGCATTCTATCTATGTCTCTTTGAAGCCGACAACAGCCCTCCTCACTATCCACAACTCCACCAATCTTCGTATCATCTGCAAATTTACTGACCCGCCCTTCAACTCCCTCATCCAAGTCGTTAATGAAAATCACAAACAGCAGAGGACCCAGAACTGATCCCTGCTGGTACGCCACTGGTAACTGCGCTCCAGTCTGAATATTTGCCATCCACCACCACTCTCTGTCTTCTATCGGTTAGCCAGTTTGTTATCCAACTGGCCAAATTTCCCACTATCCCATGCCTCCTTACTTTCTGCACAAGCCTACAATGGGGAACCTTATCAAATGCCTTACTAAAATCCATGTACACTACATCCACTGCTTTACCTTTATCCACATGCTTGGTCACCTCCTCAAATAATTCAATAAGACTTGTAAGGCAAGACCTACCCCTCACAAATCCGTGCTGACTATCCCTGATCAAGCAATGCCTTTCCAGATGCTCAGAAATCCTATCCCTCAGTACCCTTTCCATTACTTTGCCTACTACCTCTCTGAAAAGTCCCAGCAGAGGCTTATGATCAGTCACCATAGTGAAGTGGCGGCCATATACATACTGGTGGAAGCGTTTCACCGCAAAGACCACTGCCAGGCCCTCCTTCTCGATCTGCGCGTACTTCTTTTCCGGTGCAGTCAATGTGCGGGAGGCGAAAGCTATCGGCCGCTTGGCCCCGTCCTCCATCTTGTGGGACAGGACGGCCCCAATACCATACGGGGATGCATCACATGTGGCGAGCAAAGGCTTTCCAGGATCATAGTGGGTTAGTAACCCAGACAACGACAATTGTTGTTTTAGCCGCCGGAAAGCGGTTTCTTGCGGCTGATCCCAAACCCAGGTGTGATTCTTCTTTAGTCGAAGGTGCAACGGGGCCAGTGTAGTTGCCAGATTGGGGAGGAACTTTCCGTAATAGTTTATGAGGCCGAGAAGGGAACAAAGATGAAAGTGTCAGTCGGGGCGGGGGCCTGTTGAATTGCGCGCACCTTCTCTGCGACGGGGTGCAAACCTTCGCGGTCCACCCGATAACCCAGGTAGACTACTTCCTTCGCCTGAAAGACGCACTTTGTGCGACGTAAACAGACTCCAGCTTCTGAGAAGCGTCAAAAGACGACTCCAAATGTTCCTGCTCCGATGTCCCTGTAATCAAAACGTTGTCTAAGTAGACAGCGACACGCGGTAAAACTCTCAAGATTCCCTCAATGACGCGTTGAAAAATAGCGCAGGCAGAGGATACTCCAAAGGGCAAACGTGTATATTCATACAGGCCCCGGTGTGTATTAATCGTTACATATGGCCGGGAGGCAGGGTCCAGCTCCAACTGTAGGTAGGCGTGACTCATACCTAATTTTGTGAATGAGAGTCCGTCTGTAAGCTTTGCGTAGAGATCTTCTATGCGAGGCATTGGATATCGGTCGACCTGGCCGGTGTGTCGGTTAATGTACCCCACTAAGGTCACAAGTTCATCAAATGTTTTGTGGTGTCCGGCGCAGCTGGCTACGTAAGGTTCCTAATCACCCCAAACGTATGCGGGCCGCAGGCGGTGAGCAATATGACCACCTGGCGTTCGTTTGGGTGATGTTATTCGCCCAGAAATAGTAACGCATCCGTTGTGCGTACTGGTTCCAGCTTTCCAGCACAGCATCAAAAACATCCAAACGTCCATACAGAGGCATGGTGTAATAGAAAACAACTTCCAACCTGTATCCAACAAAAATCCAGGGAGGTGGCTTCAGCAGCGTAGACAGCTATTCACTTTAACCCTCGTCGCCAGTTTTGAGGGCCACAAAGAATCCAGCACGAGTTGTAGGATAGAAAGAAATAACATTTATTTACTATATAATATATATATATATCACATATACAACAACAGTAACTCCCTTGCTGCTCACTCCTCTCTAGCTGGTTCCAAACTGGCCAGCTTTATTTATGCAGGGAACCTGCTAATGATTTCTCCGCCTCCCTCATTGGGAAAGCTCATATTCCCAAAGGATTGTGGGATTGTCATTAGTCTCCAGCCAATGGTAAGCAGGCAGGTTATAACAGTGGGATTACTGGGATAGAGTGGAGGCACAGGCTTGGGTAGGGTACTCTTTCCAAAGGCTGGTACAGACTCGATGGGCCGAATAGCCTCCTTCTTCATTGTATATTCTATGATCTAAGCTGTGGTTCTCCTTCGAGACGGCCAAGAGATTTGATAGATGTGTACAAAAGTATGAGGGTTACGGACAGAATAGGTGCCATTGACAAAATCAGGGAGATGGTGATACGTGTGATACCACTTGTCTAGTGGTCACCCAGAGTCTCGGGTTAATACTCTGGGGTTGTGGGTTTATGGAATTTAAATAATATATCTGGCCTATAAAGCTAGTCTCAGTAATGTGACCATGAAACAATTGTTGATTATTGTAAAAACCCATCTGGTTCACTAATATCCTTTAGGGAAGGGGAAATCTGCCGTCCTTACCCGGTCTGGCCTACATGTGACTCCAGACCCACAGCAATGTGGTTGACTCATAACTACCTTCTGAAATGGTCACTCAGTTGAAAGGCAATTAGGGATGGGCAGCAAATGCTGAACCAGCCAGCAACGCCCACATCCTATGAAAGAAACTCTGCACAGACAGTGACCCAAGCCGGGAATCGAACCTGGGAACCTGGCGCTGTGAAGCAATAGTGCTCTAACCACCGTAGTTAGTAGCTGGTTAAACTACATATTTTACTTTAGAGCTGCACTGTGCTAACACTTATTACATTTGCTCACTCATAAAATCACCTTGATGTAATTTCTTTTACAATCCAGCTCCTAGTTTAAAGAAAAATAGAAAGACACACCCACAAATGTGTGTTAAGCAAAGCTTCGTGATAGCTGAAGAGGCCGATTCCTGTATGAATCCACCTGTGTGTACCCCCCTGTGTACCCACCCATCTGTGTACCCACCTGTGTACGTACCCACCTGTGTACCCGATAGGTGTACAAATGCAGTCCGTCAAAAACAACATTCAAATGCCAAATAAAAACACAGAAAAGCAGTAAATAGATAAAGTCTTTATTCAAACTGTACAATGGCCTGACCTTGAAAAAAGCCAGAGCATTAGATTGACAAATGCCCAGCATTGGGGAGGAGAGGGGCTGCGAGGGGAGGAGAGGGGCTGCGAGGGGAGGAGGGGGGCTGCGGGGGAAGGAGGAGGTGGCAGGGGAAGGGGCGGGCGGCAGGGGAAGGGGGGGCGGTAGGGGAAGGGGGGCGGCAGGGGAAGGGGGGCCGCAGGGGAAGGGGGGGCCGCAGGGGAAGGGGGGGCCGCAGGGGAAGGGGGGGGCCGCAGGGGAAGGGGGGTGGGCCG